>NC_137661.1:2210000-2330000 GCF_963422515.1 Blennius ocellaris | reverse complement strand
ATAGATAGATAGATTTAGGTAGATAGATAGTTAGATAGATAGATAGATAGATAGATAGATAGATAGATAGATAGATAGATAGATAGATAGATAGATAGATAGATAGATAGATAGATAGATAGATAGATAGATAGATAGATAGTAGATAGATAGATAGTTAGATAGATAGATAGATAGATAGATAGATAGATAGATAGATAGATAGATAGATAGATAGATAGATAGATAGTTAGATAGATAGATAGATAGATAGTAGATAGATAGATAGTTAGATAGATAGATAGATAGATAGATAGATAGATAGATAGATAGATAGATAGATAGATAGTTAGATAGATAGATAGATAGATAGATAGATAGATAGATAGATAGATAGATAGATAGATAGATAGATAGATAGATAGTAGATAGATAGATAGATAGATAGATAGATAGATAGATAGATAGATTTAGGTAGATAGATAGATTTAGATAGATAGATAGATAGTAGATAGATAGATAGATAGATAGTTAGATAGACAGATAGATAGATAGATAGATAGATAGATAGATAGATAGTAGATAGATAGATAGTTAGATAGATAGATAGATAGATAGATAGATAGATAGATAGATAGATAGATAGATAGATAGTTAGATAGATAGATAGATAGTAGATAGATAGATAGTTAGATAGATAGATAGATAGATAGATAGATAGATAGATAGATAGATAGATAGATAGATAGATAGATAGATAGATAGTAGATAGATAGATAGATAGATAGATAGATAGATAGATAGATAGATAGATTTAGGTAGATAGATAGATTTAGATAGATAGATAGATAGTAGATAGATAGATAGATAGATAGTTAGATAGATAGATAGATAGATAGATAGATAGATAGATAGATAGATAGATAGATAGATAGATAGATAGTAGATAGATAGATAGTTAGATAGATAGATAGATAGATAGATAGATAGATAGATAGATAGATAGATAGATAGATAGATAGATAGATAGTTAGATAGATAGATAGATAGATAGTAGATAGATAGATAGTTAGATAGATAGATAGATAGATAGATAGATAGATAGATAGATAGATAGATAGATAGTTAGATAGATAGATAGATAGATAGATAGATAGATAGATAGATAGATAGATAGATAGATAGATAGATAGATAGATAGATAGATAGATAGATAGATAGATAGATAGATAGTAGATAGATAGATAGATAGATAGATAGATAGATAGATAGATAGATTTAGGTAGATAGATAGATTTAGATAGATAGATAGATAGATAGATAGATAGTAGATAGATAGATAGATAGATAGATAGATAGATAGATAGATTTAGGTAGATAGATAGATTTAGATAGATAGATAGATAGTAGATAGATAGATAGATAGATAGTTAGATAGATAGATAGATAGATAGATAGATAGATAGATAGATAGATAGTAGATAGATAGATAGTTAGATAGATAGATAGATAGATAGATAGATAGATAGATAGATAGATAGATAGATAGTTAGATAGATAGATAGATAGTAGATAGATAGATAGTTAGATAGATAGATAGATAGATAGATAGATAGATAGATAGATAGATAGATAGATAGATAGTAGATAGATAGATAGATAGATAGATAGATAGATAGATAGATAGATAGATTTAGGTAGATAGATAGATTTAGATAGATAGATAGATAGTAGATAGATAGATAGATAGATAGTTAGATAGATAGATAGATAGATAGATAGATAGATAGATAGATAGATAGATAGATAGATAGATAGATAGTAGATAGATAGATAGTTAGATAGATAGATAGATAGATAGATAGATAGATAGATAGATAGATAGATAGATAGTTAGATAGATAGATAGATAGATAGTAGATAGATAGATAGTTAGATAGATAGATAGATAGATAGATAGATAGATAGATAGATAGATAGATAGATAGTTAGATAGATAGATAGATAGATAGATAGATAGATAGATAGATAGATAGATAGATAGATAGATAGATAGATAGATAGATAGATAGATAGATAGTAGATAGATAGATAGATAGATAGATAGATAGATAGATAGATAGATTTAGGTAGATAGATAGATTTAGATAGATAGATAGATAGTAGATAGATAGATAGATAGATAGTTAGATAGATAGATAGATAGATAGATAGATAGATAGATAGATAGTAGATAGATAGATAGTTAGATAGATAGATAGATAGATAGATAGATAGATAGATAGATAGATAGATAGTTAGTTAGATAGATAGATAGATAGTAGATAGATAGATAGTTAGATAGATAGATAGATAGATAGATAGATAGATAGATAGATAGATAGATAGATAGATAGATAGATAGTTAGATAGATAGATAGATAGATAGATAGATAGATAGATAGATAGATAGATAGATAGATAGATAGATAGATAGATAGATAGATAGATAGATAGATAGATAGATAGATAGATAGATAGATAGATAGATAGATAGATAGATAGATTTAGGTAGATATGGCCTCTGGCACTGCTGAGTGAAAGAAAAACATTGGCAGTTTAGTTTAACTGAATAAAATACCCCTGAAACTAAACTATTAGCAATGAATACAATGAGTCAGTAGAAAAAAAAAGAGGATAACTTTGCAAGGATGTCTGTTCGATTAGAACAAGTTGAGGGAAAGGACAGATAAATATTGTATAAAAGAATTTATTGTGTAATGTGAGCAATCAAATTAATTAAAGAGTCCACAGCTGTTGGAGGCGAATAAGGCCATGAATTTTTCAGTGCTACCACTTCTCCCTAAGATTTTACAATAAATATTTCTGGAGGTCTTGGATGAATTTTTCATGGCTGAGTGAGGGAGATGAAAGGCAAAAGAGGGATCCAGGGGACGGGGAGCTTCTCGGCTGCTGACACACCACGGGGAGGTGCATCGGCTCCAATCTTTATCAATGAAAACCGACTGGCGCCATTGCTTTAATTACCCTGCTTTGTCGAGCACTCCACTATCAATAAAGAGAGGCTGGGCCCTGCGGTCGGCTCAAGGAGGAGGAGGAGGGCGATAGGTTGAGCTTCGTCTGTTTTTCTGTGCCCACCCATTTTAAGGGAGGAAATGATGTAACTGTGGACAAACAGACTGGTGGCGACCACCTTGTCATGCCACTGCAATACCACTGCAAGCCGTGTTTTGTTTTTAGAAGCCCTCCTTCAGGTCATTGAAATCCCAGCAGTGTGCTGGTGTCCGAGCAAGCAGCAGCAGCAGCAGCACCTTTAATTCAAGGCTGTATCATTTATTTATCTATGATATCCTTGCAGGAGACAAATCAATAAAGCATCAAACTGCTATATGTATACTGTATTACTGCAAGTATATTATGAATGAGTAACGGGTGATTTGCATGTTGTTGTCTAGGCATGAGGTATAGACTGGATGAATAAATCACAATTGGGCCCAACCTGTATGTTTTCCCTGATTCTGTATTCAGGGAGGATCCAGGGGTAACGAATTCAGGGGAGACATCTGTTTGGTGGGCAATACACCAGGAATATTCCACCTGGAATAGCATCCATAAACAGCAACCCCCTCCTGCCCCTCTCTCTGCCCACAGCAGTAGTAAAACACAGGGAGCAGAGAGCAGAGCCGCTGGTGAGGGTGCAGGTTATATGCATGTAAGGATGTTACATATGCATGATATGATGGTTTTAACACCACTTATGTGAGGTTTTTAATAACAGATGAGCTTCCAAGAATCTTCCACATGTGGAAGCATCAGGAAATTCTGCTAACGACGAAGCGTACACTTGAGGTTAGTGATTTTTTTTTTGATTTTTTTTGGAGGGGGGGTGGAAGTAGGCCTCTGTAGGGAAAGCTGTAAAGCCAAATTCATGATGTTTGTCCACTTGGGGGCAGAAAAAAGCCAAAAACATAACACTGACAATCTCAATCAATCGCCATTTTAAATAAAAGTAGTTCATCTGTTGCCAACAGATTTAATTTAGCAAATCAGGAACCCTTCACAGTAACTAATGACTTCTACTAAAAGCAGAGGAGTCAATATTGTAGTAAATCCAAATCCAAAATAACTTGTTACTTCATAATAGAGTAAACAAGAGTTTGATTTAAACATCTCTGTCAGTCAGACCTCTGCTGATGATGTTCACATATTGCTGTCGTGTTGCTGTGCCATATCAGCTCAGCGTCGTCTACTGACATGAAGGTACAAGCATTAGAGGGAGGAAGATGCTCTACGTCTAAGATATGGAACCTTGTGCTACCTGACAGAAACAGATTTATAAACTAATAACAAGAAGCAGCTTCAAGAAAATGTTGAGAAAATCTACCAACATGCAGACAGCGATAGACAGCGCTAAAAAAAAAAGAAAGTAGTTGTTATTGGGGCATGCTAATGCTAATCAGAGCTACTGTGGCTGCATTGCAAACGTTGTCTAAAATGAGACGATGAGTTTTCAAGTGGAAACACAAAACTTATGTTGCATTTTGGGCTCAATTTACTCGACAACATTGCTCAGACCCACTGAAAACACAACTTCTTGAAATGGAACCTTTTGACACGGCTCCAACTCTGTTTCCAGGGAAAGCGCAACTTTCTGAAAACACTCTGGCCCCATGTAAACGGTGGAAACACTTTGCCTCCAGAGTGCCGTGACTTCCAGTTCATGTTGTCCTGGGAACTGGTAGTTTTTTAACTGAGAGTCACCATATTATCAACCTGACTTTGTGGTCTAGTCATACCAGTGTCTGTACTTGCCGTTGTCATTGTTTATATGTTTTGGAGTTGCTTGCAAAAACAAGCAGCAGCACCAACTAGTGGCCCAACATTAAAACTGAATGGTTTTTCTATCAGCATTTCTGTCCTCTTCATGTGAAACAGACATCGTTTTCAAAAATGTGTACATAAATGCAAAACTTTTCTGATACAAAACTGCACAAATTGTGCCTTTTAACAGAAAACATCATGCAAACAGAGCCTGAGATACAGATCAATATTGGTGGAGGACAGCCTCTGTGTACAAAAGTTGATGACAAGCAGTACAAAAGTATTTGTTTTATATTTAGTTTCTTTGAAATCATCCATAATAACCCTTAATGTCCAATCAAAGCCTTGTGGAAAGCAACATGATAGTGATGCTTTAGATTCCTGACTGTCCTCTTCTCAACGGAGGAAGATGTCACTAAATCTACATAAGCTGAAGCTCTTTGAACCAACAAGCAAACTGATAAAACTCACAATCACCATCTTAGCAGTATAATACAATTTTTACTGTGACTTAAACTCAATCAAGGTTTATTTCAGCTCAACATTACTTTCTAGTTTCATTGCCAGCATCCTTTACAGTTTATATCTGTCCAGAAATGCAGAAATTGCAAAATCCAACACCAACATTGAAGAACTGGACTGACTTTATGAACCAGCTTTTGCAACTTTTTGAGAACAACCTGTTCCATCTTGGATTTTTGTTGTTGTTGTTGTTGTTTTATTTCTTAATTTCACTGCTTTATTCAGGTGAAGGAAAAAAAAACGCTATTATTGAGGGACTGATAAAGGGGAGCAAATTGCTGCTTTTACCTCCAAGTACTTGATGTTAATACCTCGTAGGACAATAAATAACAACAAAAACAACAAACACTCTAACCCTTTCAAAAAGGCCTACCTTGGGAGCCATTTTGAAAACGTGTTATCAGTGGCTCCAGGCAGCGTTGTTTTGTAAACAAACACCCAAAACACAATGAAAGTTTCGCATTTTCACTTGAAAACGTTGTGGTGTAAATGGGTTCTCACAAAATGACCAACTGATCAATTCAAACAGCCTCGACCACATTCCTGCTGTCGATTACGATACGATGCCACTGTGCTGCTCTGCGTTGCTGCTTGGCGTTGTTTTACTGGAGAGGAAAAAGGGCAACCCGACTCGGCGCGGAAGACGACCGATTGTTTAATTCTGTTATTTTCAGCCCAATCAATGCGTTCACTTCAAAGCGATGGGAAACGCCTGCATCCAAAGTAGATTGATCACTTCTAATACAAGTCATTAACATACAAGTTGTTAACAAGTGAGGCCTCTGTACTGTAGCTCGGAATCAAGAGGGCCATCGATAAAGCCAATTTAAGACTTTTAATGTCTTAAAACCTTGAGTGCGCTCTCCTCCACTCCGGAACAGGATCAACCACCGTTAAACTGTCTTCTGTTTTTCCCTTCTTGCACTTTGTTTTTTTTTTTTGTGTGTTTTTTTTACCCCATCTGTCTCTGTATGTGTGTGCTCCGTTCACTCACTCAACCTCAGCCACTTAGCTTGAAGCCTGTACTACGGCATGAGACCACTGGTATGCTTTACTGATGATAAATTTATAAGCCAAACTGAGGGGAAAGTATTAAACAACCTTGCGAATAGCCGGGGCTCGCTTTAACCACGCCGGCGTATCTTTTTCATCAACAAAAATAGCTCTTCAAAGGCAGTAAAAGCATGCTTAGAAAGTAAAAGGCCATTTTAGCCAAGGAGGACCAGCAGCGGGAGGTGGGGGGGGGGGGAGCAAAGGAGTACTTCCCTTTCACCTCCTACCTCCTCCTTCACCATCCCCAACCTCTGGTCACACCACCAGCAAACCTTTACACGTCTCACTCTTTTTCTTTTTTTAAAGAAAAGAAAAATATAAATAAATCAAGGCTTTGAAAAACATACAGCGTCTTTAATAATTCAAGCAGTGGTGGGTTTGAATAGCCTCTTTAGCGTAGAAATATACAGTCTCCTGATATAAGATCGGTCCCTCGGGGGGGGTGGGGGGTGGGGGTGGGGGCTCCCTCACAATCCTGCCCTTTCTTAACTGCAATCCGGAGCTGCTGCTTAAGATGCAACAACCTGCCTGATTACATTATCCAGAAAAATGGAAAGTATACAGAATTGTGCAGGGTGTACTGGATGTTTGCAAAATATATATTTTTAATGGGCGCATGTTTAAAATGGAAAAAAGAGGAGAGAAAAAAACGCGGGAAAGTGGTCTGGACTTGTATAACACCGGGCGAATCCGCGAATCAAGCGCAAAGTTTTGCAGTGGAGCAATTATTGCAGTTGACGAGCATCTTTACTGGGGTTACAGACCAACACAGGATTGTAAATATTTAACTATCTTTGCACCCAACGCACATTCATATTTCATCAGGTTTCTTGCAGTTTATTCTCAAAGCAAAGTGTTGGACTGCATAATTTTTTCAGTTTAGCATTTTTTTCCCAACCTATTACTTCCATAAATACAGGAATTTGAGTTATAGCTCCTCAGAGGGCTAATTTAAGAGGGGGAGAGGGAAAAAAAAGAAGAAAAAAAGCATGCATTAATTAATACAACCTAGATGGAAAGGAAAGAAATCCCAAAGTAAAGTGAGCTGTTGGCAGATATCAAGGATGATTTTCACCTTCAAAGGAAATGGAGATGGATTTGAGAGGATGCGGCGGTTTAATCAATACTGTTGACTCTTGAGGTTGGCAGGTGCGGTCGGTTCTTTCAGCATTTCCATCATTCAGGAAGAGAGAGAGAGAGAGAGAGAGAGAGAGAGAGAGAGAGAGAGTAAAAAAAAGAAAAGAAGAAAACCTACGACGAGGGAAATCAACTCCCAACTTTTCCCGAGGCCCCGTTGTCCATCACTCCACAGTGTTTAATGGCGCTTAATTTCTGGGACTGTGGTTCTTATTGTCTGGCCTCCTGGCCGGCTTCAGTGTGGCGTGACGCTCCTAAACCTTTTGTTGCACACTTTCCATTTATGTGTCTGTCCATTCTCACGTCCGATGTGTGGAATAATGAAATAAATATTGAACTCGTAAATATTTTAGTGCATTCTAGGAGTAAAGTGGAAGTGTTTTTCTGACAGACCTTGCATGCACCACCACCACCACCACCCCCCCCTCCCCCACCCTTCCCCTTTCTCTCCCCCTCCCCTCCCCTCCCCTCCCTCCCACCACCGGCATCACCACCTCCACCACTCTCTGTTTCTCTTCACAAATGTATTGTGTGCAGCGGCCTCGGCTCGATCCATCACTCGGCCGTCTGGCGGGAGAAAAAGCACTTTCCCAGGGTGGGTGTGTGTTTTTTAGTTCTGCCAGCGCTGCTGTTTCGGCGGGGCACCCGGGAGACCGCGCTGATGGACACTCTGGTCATCACTGGCGGGGGGAGCTCTGGGACTCCCTCTTCAGCCCTCCACCTACCTACCCCCCCCCCCCCCCCCCCCCCTCCGTCTCCACCTCAGCCTGTTTCCACTCACCTCGTGTTCTCGCCACACCCTGCAGTGTTTATGCTCTCCCTTCACCAACAACCAACACTCTTGCACCTGCCTGAGACCCCCCCCCCCCCCCCACCCAACACCACCACCACTAACCTTTTGTCCAAAGTGGCCCTGGCCTTCTGAGACCAAGCCACACTCCTGTTCCGGCCTCAGCGGGGCGTCGAGAGACTTTATATTTTTATCTTATAAGGAGATTTCAGTCAACCCTGTCTTAAGGGAATATCACTGCTGTATGCTTTTGTGTATCTGATTCAACATGTATATGTTTCATTTCAAGGTTTTTACCTGGGACTGCTGAACTGGATCATTCTCATCATAATTGATTTGGTTATGGAAACTACTTGGACAGTTGTGGTCAAGACTTGTGTTGTGGTGGAACCTGTTTGCACTGGAATTGACCAAAGAAGCAAACAGGACACAAACTGGCCAGTTCTGTAAGGTTCATTGACTGATTTGTGACATAGCTGTTGTGATATTTTTCATTAGCTCAGATCATCCACGAGTTTATAAAATACATAAAAAGAGTCTTTGAGGATGAGATCAAGTACTTTTTGGTGGGAGAATCCAGCAATATCGTTCGCTCAAAGGTTTTGAGGCCAGAAAATAGAAAATCCTGGGCGTTCAGTGATCAGGCTGCCACATGGACGTACTGTGTGACCTGTGTGTGTCACAGGACAGAGAAGGGTAGTGACTATGCAACTGCGTACGAGAAGGAAAGAATATCAGGAGTTTGAAGAATTTTGTGTCTTTGGAGGAAGAATTTCGTCTTATGTGTTGATAAAAGTGAATCTTGCCTTCCTTGTATGTCATCATAGAGTTCATTTTCTCATCCACCTGCATCTAAACCTAAGCAGGCTCTGCTTTTGTGAGAAGATAGTGATTATTTTTGTAATCATGACAACAGATCAATTGTCGAATTTAGCTGATTCTTGCTTCAGTCGAGTGAAACGATGAGTTTGTCCAGCCGAGGGTGAATTTAGGAGCATGGGTCGTTTTAAAACTGAGCGTAAATCAATGTGCTTCGGTGTTTTAGTGTAATGATGGTTTGTTTCTATAAACTAAAGGTTTGTTTTAATCAAACCAAACACGAGAAGCTCAGCCTCAGGATCTGTTTTTCAGGAGCGATTCTCAACGGCAAAGCCAGGATAGACGTGCAGGATGTCTCTCACGGTGTCTCCTGTTCAGCCTCGTTTTGCATCACAACCAGGCTAAAAGCCCGGGAAAAAAAAAAAAAGAGGCCTTCGTGCATGCGTGTGCTCAGAACAATTATGTAGGAATAAATCTATTCAAATTGAAGCCTGCTCCAGTTTTACTCTGACAAACTGAGATTTGATTTCCAAAATGCTCACTCGTCTCTTCTACACAAAGAAGCCAGCGGGGAGAGGGTGCAATCGCTGGAGAGAAGTGGGCTGGAAGGCAAATCTAGGTGATGCGTATGTTCTTAGAGTGCCCCTGGGTCTTCCATGGGTAGGTAGGATCTGACAAAAGAGATCTGTACAGCAAAAAAATCCTCCACTCTGCTTGAGCATGGGAAATTAAGCCCAGATAAAGATTCTCTCTTAACCATACTCCCTTCTCCCTTTTCATCCCGCTCCTCTCCTCCCTCCCCCTCCCTTTGCAGTGGCAGAAGAAATTACCCATTGTACCATTAGATAAACCCAAACAGCCCTCTCCCTAAGACCTCCGGTTCCTCGCGCAGTCCCAGCTTGGCGTCCCTCGGGTGTTTGTTCAAAAGGAAAACTCCGCAGTGCCTCCGGGGGATGTTTAACTCATTGCAGTGGCAAGTATTTAGAGAAAACTCAACAAGTTTGAGGCTGTCAAAGCTGGAATCCAACTGTCAGGCAGAATTATGTCTTGGAGGCGTCTGATGTGAGGTAATGACCAATTGCATCATTTTGACAAACCCACCATCGATGAGAACTAGGGCAGACGGCGACTGCCTTTGCACAAGTGTTCCGTTTGAATTTGAAACACAGCTAAGTGCATTAAATGATGCTGATTAACTAAGATTATGGCTGCAGCAGGGATGTGATTTCTGTTTTGATACGGAGCATGAATTGAGGCAGAGCAAACAGTTTTTTGAGTGGCTGATGAATAATTGAAAGTCAGCAGAGGGTACATCAATAGGTTGGTAATGAGGCATATTTGTGTGAAATTCCTAATTCCCCAACTCTGTCACTCTTGGAGCCGTCTGAAACATCCATCCTCACTTCTGATTCCACTGCTGCCGCCGCAGCCGAGCATGTGTGCAATTGTTACCATTGCTATTATTAGAAATTGCCACTGCCTTTTTATTATTTTTCAAACAAACACTAATTACAAAACTTAACCATGCCTCAGTCGTGATATTTACCTTATCACTTCCGAAATGATTATCATAATTCAATCCTTTTTTTATGTTTTAATATTTCTCATTAGAGCATAATAATGTCATGAGAATACATCTTCCTGAATAAATTACTCCTCCACTCAACCTTGCCTTGAAGTCAATTCCACATGTTTTCTAAGAGCCAACATGGACATGGTGATATATGCTGAAAACTGACCCGCGCTCTTCTGATATTGCTGTTTTCGTTAATGCACCGGATATGATTCATGCATTACCAAAACAATGATATCAGCCTATTATGCAAATTACATTTCATTTCACACAATTCTAATTATTTGTTCAGTTTTTGCTCCCTCTGTTTGCATAATGCCACAAACCTCAATCAAATTGAACTGAGTTTTGATTCTAATTAATTTGAAATGTTCATGAATGAGACCTGCATGTTTTGCACTTTAGCCTACATTAGAAGGTTTCATCTCAAAGTTGACCCAGACCTCCATCTCTAATTCTGAAAATCAGTAATTATAGTTGTTAGCCACTTCAAATGTCAGTGTTCTGCATGTTTGCAGCCTATATGTGTCAAACATATTCCAGGGATTCCTAATACCCCACCAGAGGTTAAAGAAAATGTACAAATAAAGCATTAACTTAATTTTTTATTGATATTATCTGCTGTTTCTGATTCATTGAGTTGGGATGACAGTGTTTTGTTAAGAGTCGGGGGCATACAACAGCAGTGAAACCTGAGCCTATAGATCAGTGAACGCTCACCATCTCATTGCTAAACAGGGTGCAATGATCAGATTTCTTCTGATTTCTATAAAACATAATGAATTAAATTCAATCTTGTTTTATCACAAATATATTCTTCATACTTCAGAAAAATGTTAGTATTTAGAGGTTATTGTGCTGTTTTTCCCAGTTGTCCAGCCCCCGGGAGGAATTTGGGACGTGAGTTTGACCCCAATTCTCACTGCAAAGTCTCTAATGCTGCTCAGAAATACATCGGTAATGTTTTGATCCCACACACACACACACACACACACACACACACACACACACACACACACACACACACACACACACACACACACACACACACACACACACACACACACACACACACACACACACACACACACACACACACACACCGGTTAAGCGGTTGCTACGTCCAATGAGGATGAAGCCTGTTACTTGAACTGCAACATAAAGGTCATTATTCAAACTTGTGATGACATCACTTCCACCCATGAACATTATTGTAATGATCACTTTTGGTCAGTACATTTCGATTCCCAACACTAACCCTCACTTTAACCTTGCATGCTTTTTCCTCAATAAACTGATTTTACAAACAATCTTACTTGATTTATTTTGCATGTCAACTATTTCACCGTAGCGGGTATCTTTTGAATTCATCTCTCAATTGCATCGTCCTCAAAGTTTCATTGTATTACAGTAACAGAAACTGTGCAGCCAAGCCCTGCACAATGCAATCACGCTCTTTTATGATTGTGATTTTTCCATCTCCCTGTCACCTCACACACATTATTGTCCTACAAAGAGTTCAAAAGAGCTTGTTTCATAACACAGGCATCCAACTGTTCAACTGAACCACTGATGACAGCAAAACATATCTCTATCAATCCTTCAATACTACTACTATAACTACTACTACTACTAACACTAACACTAATAATAACATCATCATCATCATCATCATCATCATCAACAACAACAACAACAACAACAATAATAATAATAATAATAATAATAATAACAATAACAATAATAATAATAATAATAATAATAATAATAATAATAATAATAATAATAATAATAATAATAATAATAATAATAATAATAATAATAATAATAATAATAATAATAATAATAATATAGAACCCTTCATTGAAAGATTCCGCTGCATCACAATGCAATAAAGGCTCATATTGACATGTTATCAGTGTTTTTATTTGTCATGACATCAACTTGGTCAAAGTCACGGTCACACCACCAGCCCAGCTCCACCAAAGGTTTATGTCACATGTCATATGGCTATTTTTGTTCAAAATACATTTCATGTGACGTTATATTATGCGATGTTGTGTTGTGTTGTGTTGTGTTGTGTTGTGTTATGTTATGTTATGTTATGTTATGTTATGTTACGTTGGTACAGAAAACACTTCCCACCCTGCATGTTGAGGTTGGAGCTGAGGAGTCCTTCCATAAGTGAGCCTTTGGTGCCCTCTATCTTTCCGTTGTAGTACGTTTCAAAGGGAAAAAATGTAAAGCCTCTGAATTGACCAACAGATATGAACATCTCCCGTTTAATGGGTATTTTATTTGTTTTGCATTGATTTTGTATAGTTTTCTTAAAAGCACTTATTCCATGCACAGTCAAGTCTATGCCACCACGGGACTGAAAAAGACATTGTTTCCCTCCATAGAGACCTTTTCACGTATAAAGTTGTGTGTTTGTGATGCAGAATTCACTTTGGGGGGAAAAAAAGAAAGTTGACAAAAACAGCACCCAGCTTTGTTTTTATGTGTTTTCTTTATTTTGTATTCTATGTACAACCCTGTCTACAGGTCACTCTCTTTTGGAGTAAAACTGTTCCTTTTGTTCTGCCTATTTTCCAGCACAGTTGTGGCATGTTGTGTCCACCCGGAGCAGCGCTGACCTTCCGCGAGGCAGCCGAGCTAGTTAAAGAAGTCCATTTTCAAGGCTGCTCCTGCTCATATCAAAACTCCATTATAGATTTTACCTCCAGGGGAACCCAGGGCTCACAAGGTCCTTGGCAATTTTACCTGAGGAAGAAGCTAAAAGGATTTGAATCTCCCAGGATGGGTGAGGAAGGAGGAGGAGGGGAAGGGTGTGAGGACGGGAGAGAAGGGTGGGATGCACACCCCAGGACCCGAGACCCCGAATCTTCCTCTTGCCAAGCAGTGAGCAAAGAGGGGAGGAAGACAGAGGGAGGAAGAGGGAGGGAGGGAGGCAAAAAAAAAGAAGGAGATTTGGAGATGGTTCAGTGGCACTGAACATCAGGGCCTGCAGAAGTGGTTGGAGGAGGCAGGGGAAGGAAAACAAGAGGTGGAAAAAGAAAAGGGCTGAGATATTGTTGAGAGCGGGGAGGGTAGCCAGGGGAGAAGCTTCCAATGCATTTAACATATATGAAAGAACAACAGCTCTCTCTCTCCCTCTCTCCCTCTCTCCCTCCCCTCCTGTCCTCACACCATTCCTAACTATGTGTACTAACAAGACAGATGGAGGCCAAAGATGCAGACAGATCACATCAGGACATCTGTCACTTCATGGCAACAGCCTCCTTAATAAGTGACAAGGCTTCCTCACCCTGTGGGCACAGGATGGAGGAGTGTGTGTGTGTGTGTGTGTGTGTGTGTGTGTGTGTGTGTGTGTGTGTGTGTGTGTGTGTGTGTGTGTGTGTGTGTGTCTCGGAGCGGTGGCTGTGCGAAGCAGCCGTCAAAGTCATGCAGTGACACCCCCCACCCCCTCACCCCCCCCCCCCCCCCCCCCCCCCCACCACCCTTTCTGTTGTTTTTTTTTTTTTTTTTTACTTATTTATTTATTTGTTTATTTATTTTTAAGCAAACTGAAACCAAATGTAGCTAATCGCAGCGCCGCCCCAACCTTCCTGAAATATCATCAGAGCAAGAGCGACGCTCACATCCATAGTAATTAAGTGGACCCGGAGTTTCATCAGCGATTGTTTTCAAAATAACCTTCATTTGTAAAGCAGCAGAGGATGAATAAGAAGGGGGGAGTGTGTGTGTGTGTGCGTGTGTGTGTGTGTGTGTGTGTGTGTGTGTGCGTGTGTGTGGGGGGGGGGGGGGAGTCATGGGAGAGAAAAATGCCCCACAGAAATAATTAAAGTGTAATTGCTGCTCATCAGCTGTGCAAGTGCTCACAAAGTGCTGTCGCTGAAGATCTTGCCCTGCTTTTCCTCAGGAGACCCTCCCAACCCATCCCCCCCCCCCCCCCCCACCCCCCACCCTGAAAAAAAAAAAAAAAGAAGAAAAAAACATACACATCACATTGGCGCTCGGACTGGAAACCACCGGAAGGAATCAAACGCTCCCAAACTCCTAATGACTCTTCTTCCAGCAGCAAACAGCTGGCCCATTATCCCCAATAAACACCTGCGTGTTTTAAAATACCGTCATCTGCCAAGGACAAAACCTCCAAAACAAAAGAAACAGGGAGCCGCCACAATGCAAAGCGGGTCATTAGGGCGATAACGTGGGCCGGCTCTGCCCGGGTGTCACAGGCCAGCTGGGCTCCACGTCTTCAACAAGCCCTGGAAGTTGTCGTCATGTTAGTTGTTGTTCACGGGGTGTCCGGCTTGTTTTGATGGCGGTGACCATTTCCCCTCAAAATATGTGTTTGTGCCTGAAAAGATGGGGGAGGCAAAGTGCGCGCTAAGTGTTTATGACGACTGCGAAGGCCGCGGCTTGATCCCGAAGGAAGTAACGAAGGAGGGACCGCCGGCTCTCTGGGCCCACCTGACGGCCCCCTTCTAACGACCCCTCGCTGTCACGGCGGCTTACAGTCAGCCGTGCTACCCTGTACCCCAGTGTGTGTGTGTGTGTGTGTGTGTGTGTGTGTGTGTGTGTTTGGAGCTGATTTACATGATAAGTCATGTTTAACACACACAATAGTGACGCTGCCATTGCAAAGCGCTCAGACGCCGTTGAAGCAACTTGTTTTTCAGTTGTTCACCCGTCATGCCCGTGACTCAACATAAAGAACAGATGGGAATCGAACTACCAACCCTGGGAAAATCAATCAACTTCACCACAGCTGGTTCATCAAGACAACAGTTGATTGATCGCACAGTATAACTGTGGAAGTACTTCCATTTAACACAAGCTATTCTATGCTATTCTATTCTAGTTTTTACATTTTGGGGGGATTTGGCTTTATGATTTCATATCATACATTTTAAATCAATTTTTTTATATATGTAAATAGAATATTCTAGTGTATTTGAAAATATTCAATCTACCGTCAATCAATTTTTTTCAACCATATTTTTTTTAATTGCCCAATTAAATTGACCAATTTTAATTGATTTAACACTATATGTTTTTCAGTTGTTGTTTAAAAAAAAAAATACATTAGTTTTTCTTTCATGTAAACACAATTCTTCAAAAACATGACAATTTTCCTCATATTAATTTCATGTCTTGAGACATTTTCAGGCACCTGAACTTCATATTTGACCTTGGAAGAACTTTGAATTGCCTTGTGCTGCAGGTCCTTTCTTTCAAGGTCCATGTCAAACTGTTTTAGTCTTTTTTTTCTTCAAGTTTTGCATTCGTTTGAAATATTTTGATATTCTTTATTAAAGCTTTGGGTAAAACACCAAGCTACGTTGTAATTTTCTGAATGTTGTTGTTTATCTATTGAAGTTGGGGTGATCAATATTGGCAAGTGAGAATACTCATTAAAGATACAGTTTGTATACAGCAGTTTAAACTCAGTTTGAAGATTACAGCTGAAGCCTTTTCCACAAAACAACACACACAAACATTTAAGATGAGTTCTTGTGAAAGGTTTCTGTCACCTCTGGAATAGTTTCTGAATATGACGAGGGTTTATGACATTTGTTGTCTTATTTTTGTTGTTTTCAATTCAACCACATTCTCAAACTTAAATGAATGTGAAGAAAGTCTCCACCTCTAATTCTGGTTCTGCAGGTTTCTTCTGTTTGTTCATGTGGAATTGTTTTTTTTCTCTGTAATTACATTGAACTGATGTATTTGGCACGATATAAATAAAATATATTTGAACAGTTGTCCTCGTGACTTTGCTGTGTCTAATGATTGTGTGTTGGCTTTTTAGGTCTTGCAGTGTGATGAAAATAGTTAAATACAGTTTAAACATGAACGGGAGTGAAGTGTATTGAGGTCAAGGGTGAACTGTCTTTCCATAAGAACAAGCATGAATAATGATAATAGCATCCTATTTCCACCAGAGGACAGCACTGCATAACAAAGACTTCTGAGTCCACAACCTGTTTAACAGTGATCATTGTCTTCACGTGTATTATCACCATTATTATATTGGTGTATGTGAAGATAATGTAGGCTGATTAATAATTGAACACAAATATAAACAAACCTCAAGAGAACTGATATGATGATGAGAATTATATCAACAGAGTGAATTCATTATAATCTATTTGAGAGGACGGCGGCCTCCCACACCAGCTCGTCCTCACGCCAAGGGATTATTTTACAATGACAGTTTTGTGTTAAACATCATTAGGTGATTTTGATCCATCTCCACCTGCAATAAATTCAGTTCCGAAATAGTTTCTATCAAAGATTTCCAATCAGAAACCCACTCCACAGTTTGAAAATCACAGTCGTTAAACAAATGATTGATATCAATTAAATATAGTATGAATGCAGTATTAATGCTGCATGAATATGAAATATCATATGCTTCTCTTGTAATGTTCAGCCAGTATTGCTCAGTTGAAAGTATAAATTATGAATAGTTGATGTAGATATGAAGCTGCGGATGGAGTGAACATTAACCCGGGGCTTTGAATGCATCATGTTTGGGACCGTACTGCATTCACATTAACATTTATTCATGAGGCCGAATCAGTGTTTGGCTGTAAATGTTGAGTTTTGAGCTCAACTCCAGTCCTGTTTTTGTCCGATGTTGGGCAAAACTCTCATGTAGTGGTTAGTACACTTTGTGAGAATGCGGGCAGGCTTTTCTGTGTGGTCGTCTCATGGAATTCTATGAAAAACTGATTGAATATAGATTATCTTTAAGTTAAAAGTAACTAAATGTGCGCTTATTGAACAATTTAGCTATTAATAGATATTTGTACGCATTGGTAGCATCTGTCTCTCTCTCTCTTTCTTCACTCTCCCCTCACAGTATGAATATCTCTGATTCAATTTCAGACTTGAACACCATTTTGTATGGAATTTCTATGTTCTTCCAGAGCATTTCTGGATTTTCTCCCAGTCAAAAATGAAAAAAAAAAAATAAAACACCCACAAACTGTCATTGTATTTAATGACTCTAAATGATCCTACCTTCCCACAATGTGGCTTTTGTTTATTCTTTCTTTTGTTCGGTTGTTTCCTTCTTTCCCTTCTTGCTGCTTCAGACATTGTCTTATTACATCATATTTCCATTGTCATGTGTATAATATTGTCTTTTCTGAGCAGCAATGTGGAAATGTCAGCTTGTTTCTACAGAACGCAGCAGCTATTCAGTTTTTTTCACACCAGAACGTTTCATTAAAAATGGCTTCATGTTGACATTGTAGTCATTTTCCACACTTTTTTGTGTGGAAATATACACATTTGATCACATATACAAAGAAATAACATTTGAGTTTGAATTTAAAGGTAATTGGTTTACCAGTCCAGCCCACTCAGGATGACACCGGGTCGTATGTGACACCCCTGATCGATGCAACTTCAAAATCAGTGCCTTGTTTTGTTTGGTGTTTCGGTGATTTTACATAAAGAGGAAGTCAAACCCCCAGCAGCCATTCATTTCCTTCTGCATGTGTCCTCCAGCGGACAACAGTGGCAGAGAACAATGAACCAGCAGGATTTTGGTGCGATGACAGTGTGAAGTTCTTGATGTGATCATTTCCTCTTATGTGATATACGGTGACAATAACGGCTGTGAAAGGCATGCACAATTTTAATACTGTTATTGCTTAATATCTGACATGTAATAATCAGCATATTCCTTTATTTGCACATGTTTTAAAAAAACAAGTTTACAAAGTGCTGTGCAGAAAAAAACACACACACATACAAGACAGTAACAAAATGTACACAAAATATAGGGAAAACACATAGACCACAAGAATAAACCATAAAAAGACATGTCAACTACTAATGCAAAAGAGACATTTGCTGACTGGGCCCGATTGACTGGCAAACCTCATAACCAATGTAAAGGATTTATGCATAACATGAAGCTGGTTTCCAGGTATAGAATACCCACAGTGGAACGCATCCATTAGAAAATACTTCAGAGTGTAGTGAAGCAGTGGTCTCAAACAACATCTGGTTCAAATGTTTGCCATAAATATATATTTTCGCATATTTTAGCAGCCGCTATATGGAAACGTTCATGCAGGCCACTTTGTTACTGGTTAGGCGCCAGAAAACGTTGTTTTGCACTGAAATAAAACATCACACTGAACACAAAGAGTGGTCTGGTGGGTGAAGCCGTGACGCAAAGTGCGTCCACACCTGTTAGTATGTTTGTTGCAGAACAAAATGTATATTCTACACACTGCAGATAGCACAGTTCTCATTCACATCTACGTTTGCTGCTCTGACCCATGTTCATGTGGCTGCAACCAGTGTTTCCCCAAGTAGTTGGTGCAACCATTAAATACGTCAGATTATTCCTTTTGACATCATTTCCTGTTTTCACAAGTGCTATAAAAACGTGTTATTTTAGCTTTATGCAGCGCTGAACCACAAACTGCACAAAGCCCTTTCAATGGCACATAAACAGTGAATACAACTGGTTTTTTTAATGGTTTTAGAGAGTGGTTTTTCAAAAATTCAGTGCCTTTGAGCACCGTCATCCTGTAAACCAGGCATCCAAAACACTACAAAGGTTTTGTGTTTTCCCGGGGGAAACTCAATATACTCTTGTAACTTTCTGTTCTCATGTTAATGAAGCTTAACGTTAACATACAATCCACACTGAGTCTTGGTTTGGAGAACTGTGCCAGCAGTGTCTTTTGAAGACTGGACTAGATTCTACCTGTAGCTTCGCCATTTTTGAAAAGTTAGAAAATGTATCTTTAATTTTTATCCAAACAAATTGGAAGTTGCTCATATTATTCCCATTCCTACATAAAAGTGTCTCGCTTTAGCTTATCGGTGGATTTTCTTTGAGGAATGGGCCATTAAAACGATCCATCTGTTAGAGAGCTATTGAGATAGCGCCGGTTTAATTTCCAGTTGTTGAAAATATTTGCAACATGTCTGAAATGTTAATTCAATCGTAATATAACACAATGACCTTGTTTGTAATACTGATAGTATTTTCAATATATGGAAGCAACAAGAAGCAGCAACTTTATTTCAGCAGTAGTTATAAAATATACTTGATTTTTAAAAAAGGAGGGGGGGGGGTTGTTATGGGTTACTGGAGGTCATGTAAACACTGCTTAGGGGAAAGTCAGGTGCGCCAACAACAGAGCTCAGGTGGATGAATACAAATAAACCTACAGAGCCACATTTGTTTTAATGTTACACTTGGAAAAAACAAAAAAAACAAGTTTGACTTTGAATCACTAAGTTATTGGTTTAAAAAAATGTTTTTTCTGAACTGAATCATATAACTAGAAAAGCATTGTTTCAAAGGCAGTCAACTTCTCTTATTCCCTACAGATATTCAAATATTTGTAGACAGTGAAGTGAGCTGGGAAAAGCAGTGCACATTGTCTGATTAAAAAAGTAAACATAAACTCAAATCATGAGATTTTTCCAGTTCAGTGCAGCATCTTGACCTACACACCAAGCTATTTCTACCAGGAGTGTAACAGAGAACAAAACTCACATGAATCAGGTCCTTTCTGGGATCAGCGAGAGGAAAGAGTCAACATTTGAATCAATTGAACGAGATGTTTTCATTCCTCTGGGAACTTTGGATTGGGAATTAGAACTTCTAATCTGACAGATCCGTGGCTTTATATGGATCTAACCCTGATGTGAGCTCTTTTGTTCATTTGCTCAGCCTTCTTTTAAACTTACACAGCTTAGGAAGCTCTTTTGCTTAATTAAGGGCCAGTTTACCCAACATTTCAAATGAAAACTTGTCTGGTTTTTTTTCATTTTTGTTTCAGAAAAGTTGTCACGTCTACGCAAAAACATTTCAAAAGCAATGTCTGTTTACACGGGAACAACAGAAAACGATGTTATTTCCCTGTACCACACACACACACACACACACACACACACATGCGTGCAGAGAAATACATTATAAACATCAACAATGGCGAGTACACAGACATTTGTATGGACAGATGTGAACGTGTTACTGTAAACTATAAAACTACCAAGTCCTGGAGAATATGGACTGGGAGTCACGACACTCTGGAGGAAATGTTGTTGTTATTGTGCATAGACAAACGCATGTGCAGAAGAACTGTTTACTATGGTCATGATGCACATGTGCAGAAGAACTGTTTACTATGGTCATGATGCACATGTGCAGAAGAACTGTTTACTATGGTCATGATGCACATGTGCAGAAGAACTGTTTACTATGGTCATGATGCACATGTGCAGAAGCAGCATCTCCGCCATCGACACGGAGCGTTTTCAAGATGCATTTTTTCTCCTTTACGTGACGATGGAGTCGCAGCATTTTCATAAAGTTTGATCTTGGGGGCCATGAACAAATGACTCTGACCACCATTGTATAAACAGACTCCCACAACGCAACACATGTTTTCCGTTTTCACTTGAAAACGTTGTGTAAACAGACCTTGGTCTACACCCAGAAGTTTACCCAAAAGGGTAATTTTGCATAAACAAAATATGTAATGTCTTGATGGTGGATCGCCTGTGATCTGTTACACCACTCAGTTCTAATGGTGCAGTGAATAAACTCTCTTTACATTTGATTACTTGCTACCGTCCATCAGTTAGACACTTACAGCCGTTGGCAAAAGAGACACTGGCTTCCTGATTGATGCTCTCCTTGACGTCGATGGGCAGCGAGTCGAAGAGGTGATCCTCCACGATCAGGCAGCTCCTGCGGAGGAGAGAGCACTGTCCGAGCTGGGCCGGCAGACGGTCCAAACAGTTCCCCTTCATTTCCAGGTGCGTGAGCTGTGAGAGCTGGCTGATCTTCTCAGGAATGGTGGAAACGCAGTTGTGACTGAGATACAATGTCCTCAGTTTGGTGCATTTGAACAGTTGCTTCGGGACTCCCTCCACTTTGTTCGCTGTGATGGCGAAATGCTGGAGGTTCTGCAGGAAGCCCACCTCCGGCGGAATCACTGCGATGGAGTTATGGCTGACGTCTAGGTACCGCAGCTTAAGAAGGGTGAACAAGGGGGAAGGTAGAGACTCCAGCTTGTTGTGTGAGAGATAGAGTGACTCCAGGTTCTTGACATGGCTGATGGACAGTGGAATAGTGATGATCTTATTGTGCCAAAGCTTGAGGCACGTCAGTCTCTTGAGGTGCTGAAAACTGATGATCTCCTCAATGGTACGAATGTTATTAGATTTCAGATCGAGTTCCTGAAGATTGTTCAAGCTGAAGATAGCGTGAGGGATTCGCTCCAGCTCACAGTTGTGAAGTTCCAGTTCTGCAAGGTTCATCATTTTCTTCAAGCTGTTCAGCACCAAGAGCTTCGTCCCGTCATTGTGAATCACCAGCTTGAGCAGATGCGGCGACAGATCTGTTATGTTGGTCGGGATCTTTGTGAGGTTGCTTTTGAGATGCAGAACCTTCAAGTGCCTCAGATCTCGGAGCGACTCGAGTCCTATGAGTTTGTTGTTTTCGGAGTTCAGGTTACCCACTAAGTACAGTTCCCTCAATGTTTTCAGCAGGTAGACCCAGCTAGGAATCTCAGCAACATCTGTGAACTTAACGTGAAGGCACCGAAGATGATCGCGGAGGAAAATAAAAGCGGTCTGCTCGACTTTGGCGGGGCAGTGGTAGAAGTGCAGCTCCTGGAGGTTTATCATTTGGGAGATTTTTGCTGTAATCCTTGCCTCTGGGATTAACTCTAATTTCAAGATTTCCAAGTCAGTGAGGTCAAACACGGCATCCGGAACTCCAGAGAGCATGAAGAGGTGAAGTTCCAACTTATCCTGAGGATTGCGCGTTACGTGCTGCCGCAACTTCTCGAAGGTCCACTCGTGGTTGAGGCTGATCTCCCGGAGTTTGTTCTCGCTCACCTCAGAGAGAAAAACTCCAAAACGCTTGGAGTACAGCTGGTCATACTGATCGACCATGTGGAGGAGGAAGGCAAAGTCATTCTTAACATCGGGAATGTCACTGAAGCTGCTCTCCTCTCTGACTTTTTCAAAGGAATACTCCTTCAGAGGTCTCCGGAAAAGCCAGAACAGAGTGTATATACAGATCACTCCATACACGCATATTAGAGCAATGTAACTGACGAGGAGTTTCTTCAACATAAATGCCATGTTATGTGTACATTGGAACTTAGCATAACCAGTCAGGTGCTTTATTTCAGGCTCACAGACATGGTCAAAGTCTATGGAGGCTACAAACGTCATGGTGTAACACAGGATCAGTATAAATTTCACCGTTTTGATCACCGTCTGAATGGCGTAAAGCCTGTAAATTAAATCGCTGTCTTCAACATGGGCGCGGAATTTTCTGACTTTTTCAAACAGGGCCTTGGCCTGCTCGCCATCTTTCTTGTCCAGAATAGTCATGGCAGGAACTTCGCTCACCAGCTTCTCGGCTGAAAAGGTGACTCCAGACTTAGTCAGCATGGGGGCACACTGGTTGGGACTCCCCTCCTCACTACTTGTGGACAGATGTTTTTGGAGAGAGGAGGCAGCGGTCAGCCTCTGCTTATTTTCCTCAGAGTCTTCGCACGCAGTCTCGGACAAGGCTTTAGTCGTCCACGGCGATTCAAAACACTTTCCCAGTATGGAAACAAAATGTTCCACTTTTGAGCTCGTCTTTGGGTATTTGAACCAGAAGTTGCTACTGACCATAAGTACTATAGTGTGAATTAGAGCGAGGTACGGGAAATATTTGGAATACCACGGAAGGGCAACATGGTAGCACATCTGGTTAACAAAAACATACTGCTGGAAATCCAGCTTGGTCCTGACACCTGTGGGCTGCGGCTGCCCCAAAGTCGCCGACTGTGTGAAGTGAGTTGTTGTGGCGATGCCTTCCGGAGGCCTTTTAGCCATCAGAGGAGCAGCTTGCTCCCCGATGGCACTCTCTTTGTTCCACAGACCGTTGGTGGGCTCCGGTGGCTGTGGTTCCAGGAGGCCCTCTGTCCCCTCCGGAGTTTGCTCCAGGATGGGAAGACAAACCACTTGGTCCTTAGTTAGCTGCATGGTCCCGGAAAAGATGGCCAACATCAGCATGACAATACCAAGGTAATCCATGAAGACATCCCACCATGGTTTCAGTATTCGATATGTCGGCTGGATGTCATTCAGGGAGGCTACTTCCGTGAGGGTGAACATTCCTGCAACAGAGAATGTAAGGTAATAACATGCTTGTTTTACAATAACATAATAAGAACCTATACGTAAGAGTAATTCTTGTTCAAATGTGATTGGAGTAGCACCAATCTTCTGAGTTTTTCCCACAAAATGTCAACTGTACATTTATGATGAGCCCAGAAATACACTGTTGCTATTGCTAAATTGTTGACAAACAGAGACTCTGTTCATTAGCAGCTATGAGGAGCTCAAAGCTATTTATGGCCTAATGTTATGTTGTACCTGACTCTCACTTGTAAAAGATGTTGTCCTTGACTGGATGTTTAAGTCGTTCAAATCATGAAATATAAATGCCTTCACAATTCAAACTGTGAACTTTCTTTATAATATACAGAATTGTAGGCAGTTTTATTCTAATGAAAGCAAGACAACATCAAGAAAAATCCCAGAGGAGGTTTTGTATGCATGTTTCCCCTTTGATCTCCTCCACGAGGTGCCTCTCCCATCCACCTTGTATGGGACATTTTGTCACAGTTCTGTGGGGTTTATTTTGAAGTGGTTTGCTGAAGCATTAACAAAAGTTATAGCAACACATTCCTGAGCGTTATGCACGATTTGATATGCTTCCTCAATGGTACTGGACTAGTTACTTGCTGAAAAAATTGCAGAAAAATAATAATAATTTGACAGTTTGCATTTCCTGAAGAAATGCAAATCAACTATTTGGTAGTGTTTTTTGGATTTGATTAAAGTGGCAGACACAAGAATAATATGAGGCTGCAGAGTTCAAACATGAGCGGAACATCGAAGTTAACCAGAGTCAGACCAAATGACCATTCCCTCCCCTCAATGTCTGTGGAGACAATGGTAGAGGTTCATTTGAATAGCTGCATGTTGTAGGTTAACTATGAGTATGAAAAAAACAAACAAGCAACATGTTGCAGACAATATTTCACTTGTGTTGAATATCTTATGTAACAGTAGGTTATTCAGCAAAGTTGTTTACAACCATGGTTGAGGTAAAACGAACAGACAGATCATTGCTAATTTGAGACCCGTTTACACAAAAACATCTTCAAGTGAAAAGTCCAAACTTTCATTTAACAACAGAACTCAAGATGGAACTTTTTGCCTCCATCTCTGTGGAACGAGGGGAAAACACGCTCCGGCTCCGTCTCCATAGATGTCAGAAATGCTGCGACTGCTTCGTAGTAATAAGTCTACTGCACATGCGTGGGGCGATGGACAATAACAACAACGGGGGCCTCCTGAGTGTCATGACTTCCAGTCTATATTCTCCTGCGGCTTGGTAGTTTTAAAGTTAAGAGTCTCCCATAATAACAATCCAACTTGGTCGTCTCTCCCTACAAACGTCCGTCTACTCACCAACTTTGTGGTGTATAGCGTATTTATTTATTTTTCTCTGGTGCCCGTGTGTGTGTGGTTTCATTACAAAAACACAGCAGCACCCACTAGTGGCCCCAAATGCTACTACACCGTTTCTGCCGTTACTGGATATCGTCTTCAAAACGTTGCCGTGTAAACGGAAATCTTTTCTGAAATGAAAATGCAAAAAAATGTTGTTGTGTAAACGGGGTCTTAGAAAGGATGATGATGATGATGATGATGATGAAACAACCACACACATTCACACCTTTGGGCCATTTAGAGTCACTGCAACTGAACCTCACATGCATGTTTTGTTTTTGGACTGTGTGAGGGAACCGGAGTATCTGGAGGAACCCCCCCCCATACACACACACACACACACACACACACACACACACACACACACACACACACACACACACACACACACACACACACACACACACACACACACACACACACACACACACACACACACACACACACACACACACACAGAACATGCAACATGCAAGAAAAGGCCTGGCTGGTATTTGAACCCACAACTCTCACGGTGAGTCATGAAGGTCTATCATCCTCTTCAGAGATGATTTTGATGCAGTACAGAGACGACAATTGTACACATGTATAGGTGTATTCTTGTTGGGTGTACAGTATAAATACATATCTGGATTTGATATACTTAAACCTACTGAATTGATTTAAAAATAAATAATTATTCTACATAAAATCTTTACTTTTTAACACTGTGAATGATATCCAACACAAGAATGTCTACACTTTATCGTATTTATTATGTATTGTATATATATTTAATAATTAACTAATATACTCTAAGAGTATCTGTCTGCATCATTGATGATACGTTATCAATAGATTTTGTTCAGGTGAATGATTGTTGTCTAAATCTAGAATGACATGCAAGCAAACACTATTTTTTATCATGAATAATTGGTGGGTTTCAAGGAGTTACACCTTCTATTGCCTTTCAAGTTGAAATCAATTTAAAAAATGGAATACCTCTAAAACAACGTATACATAAGTGCAAAGTAATGAGGCAATGTGGAGGTCTTAATATGACAAGATGTCTGAAATATTATAAATATCTTAGTACAGAATTTAGTTCAGTAGATGTGGACAATTAGAACATATCCAAGGCTGAAGGTGTTCATAGTTTGTGCTCCTGCCTGAGATAGTCCTCTGTGTCCTCATATCTGAGGCCAACAGCAGCGACTGATCTGGGACACAGCACAGGACACGAGGTGTCCATGCAACGTGCAACACAAACACTGCAATGTGCAGGCTGGAATCATTCCTCACTGTGTGCTGCACCCTGACACTCCATGGGGGGTCAACAGAGTTCACTGTGACCCAGCACCACCCACACACACCTCAATATATCATGTTCACTGTGAACACCGTTTCCCCACATAAAAATCCTCGCAGCAGATTATGATGATTATCATTAAGAAATTGCACATAAAATAGGCAGAGTGAGGATTTTTTTTTTTTAACTGGATGTTTATTAAAGCATGAAGGTCAGTGTTTCCAATGGGGCTGCAGAGCGGCTGAGACCGGCTCCAGCAGCACGCAGCCACAAAGGGAGGGCTGATGTCCGGGGAGGGGCGCCTCCACACACAACGCTGAATAAATTAATACATTTCAAATAAAAAAATCCTCCACTGCAAGAAAACACACCGGACCAGTGCTTCCATCAGATCACCCCACAGCCCGCGGCTCGCCGACAAAGCGCCGCGGTCCCGCGGGCAGATACGCACCTCCGGGGAGCGCAGGTCGGGGCTCCGGTCCGGTTCAGGTGGACGCCGGCGGTACCGAGCGGCGCCGCTCCCCGCTACACGCCACGCTGCGCCGCGGCCACGACACCGTCCATTCTCCGCTCTCCGTCCGCCGAGTGGGCCTGCTGGCAGGGCGAGCAAAGCGGCTTAGCTGGCTCCCCCCACTCCGCCTCAGATGGTCGGGTCCTCCGCCTCGCACTGAGGCGACACAGCCGGCAGCATCTGCCGGGGGAGGGAGGGAGGGAGGGAGGGGGGGGGGGGGGGGGTACCGGGGCCGGACGCTCTCATTCACGACGTCAACCCCCGGTGTGTCCACGTGCGTGCGCGAAAGGAGGGGATGCGGACAGATGTTGCACAGCGGTTGTCTTTGCACGTCGGGATGTTTGTGAGAGGTGACCTCCTGGAGTTAGGGACCGACGTCAAAGTGCAAACAATTCTATTCGCGTTGAATCTCGAAATCATTAAAATCCCGCAATATTGATTTAAAAAAAATAAAAATAAAAATAAATAAATACATATGTTGTATGTGGGAGGAAGCTGGAGTACCTGGAGGACAGACATGGACACACTGTGAGAACATGCAAACTGCACTGAAAGGTATTGCAGTATTCATACCAGGCTTGCAGTACAGTTGTGTTCTGCCTCTGCTGCCTGTATTGATGCACCGTCTTCTTCTCACCACGAGGTGAAACGGAGGCGCGTTTGGAACATTGAGATAGTGGAAATGGCATGAGTCTTCTTTTTTGTTCTTCTTTTCTGACAGTAATGAAAGCTAGTTTATGTCATTTGCTTTGAATTGTGTGCTGAACCACAAGTTACATTTTTTTGTAGTTTAATGTGTTAACTCTAAATATCCTGTTGGGGTAAATATGTGTAAATATGCATAATGTATAAAAAGTGCTATATAAATAAAGATTGAAGATTGATGTGTGTGTGTGTGTGTGTGTGTGTGTGTGTGTGTGTGTGTGTGTGTGTGTGTGTGTGTGTGTGTGTGTGCGTGTGGTGTGAACGATTGAAAGTTTTATCCTGTTGCCATGTTATCTGGGACAAATTAATATTTCAAAATGTTTTGATTTTCATTTACAATTCTTTTTGGATGGATTTTAAAAATAATATTAATATGTATTATGATTGGTTATATTATAACTAAGGAATTGTATGTATATGTCAATTGCATTCTTTAACAATATGATGGTTTTATTTTCATTTCTTTTGTTTTTACATAAGTCATCAAACAGACGCCTTCAACAACAAGTTCCCAGAAGTTCCTCTGTGAACATGAGATCAGGATATTTTTTCCATCAGGGCCTCATGCTTACGCAGTAATCTTCTTTGACGTTATTAATCCTTGTGAGACAGCAGGTGACATATTATCACGCACAACTCAAAGTAGAGCCAGGTGCTATTTGTAGTTATCCTATTCAGATATTAGGGAGGGAGGGAGAGAGAGAGAGAGAGAGAGAGAGGGGGGGGGGGGGGGGGGGGGTTGCATGCGTGTGTTTGTGTGTGTTTTTAACAAATTCCAACAATATATGATCTTTATGAGAAAATTAATTTTATTGGTCAACAACATAACAATAATGTTTATGAAAATACATGTATTTAACCAGGTGCATATTTCTAGTGCTTCCGTGAGAGCACAAAAAAGAAATAGATACAATCCGTTCGGTTTAATGCACTTTAAAAGCAGCAACCGGAAAAATCTCAGAGTCTCAGAGATACCATTTCTTGTTGTTGTTGTTTGTTTGGTTTTTTTTCCTTTAAGGTCTTGATTACAACAAAAACAAATAAGTGTTGGGTGAAATGATCAAAGAAGCATGAGTCCAAATCCAAAGGTGTAGCAAGAAAAACATTTCCTGTGGATTCTTTCAGTTAACAATGGTATCTCATATGTGGAAAATATTAGGAAGAACGGACTTCAGACTATGACCTTCTTTGCACAAATTGTTTCTGCATTTTGGTTTCAGATAAGTTTAGCGTGTACACCCCAAAGTTTTGAAAATGATGTCCGTTTACCTGGCAACAGCAGAAACTCTGAAAACAATGTAGTTTTCATGTTGGGCCACGAGGCCAGTGCAGCCGTGTGTTTTTGTAAGAAACCTACTCACACGTGTGCACAGAGAACAACACGCCATGAACATTAACAATAGCAACCAAACTTTGTCGTATGAATCGACAACCTAATTAGATTGTTATCAAGGTGACTCTCAACTATAAAACTACCAAGTTTCAGGAGAATATGAACTGGGAGACACGACACTCTGGAGGACACATTGTTCTGATTGTCTATCTACTGAGCATGTGCAGAAAAATTTATGTACTATAGTCATGATGTGCATGCATAGTATCAGCGTTTGCACAGCCTACAGAGACGGAACTTGAGTGTTTCCACAGAGATAGAGAGTCGGACCATTTTCACAATGTTCCACCTTGGAAGTCGTTTTCAAAAAGTTGCAGTTTCAGTGGCTCCGAACATTGTTGTCACCCATAATGCAACAAACAGTTTGCAGTTGGATTTGAATATGTTGTGTAAACGAGGCCTAAATCAATTGTTTTCCATTTCAGGAAAAAAAAAAAAAGATTTCTTTTCTTAGGAGGCTTTCACATTGGGACAGTCCAGGACTCTGTCCAGGACTCTGTCCAGGACTCCGTTCACTTGGGAGGGAGGGGAGCGGAGAATTTTCACACCTTCATTTAGTTCGGATGGCGTTCACATTCACTTTTTAGAAACCACATGGAAAATGTCATGCGATTACAACAGCTGCTCATTTGGGGGGCGCTGTTTCCCAAAACAGACACTGACCGGAGAGGAAGTAAAGACGAAACATGGCTCATTAATTGGTCCGGACTGAAAGCGGAAGTCCTGCTGCTATAGCCCTTGGTGGCTAGGCTAGTTAGCTTGTGGCGAATGGGTAGCCACACAAACAACCACGATATATAGTCTTCAGACCAGATATCAATGAACATCTTTCTCACTACTCCTTCTTCATGTCAGATATTTTCCAACTTTTTCTTTCTCCATCTAATTCTTGATAGGTGCGGTCAGCGTTGTTTGTTGACTACCCAGAATGCATTGCACACAATGTCACGTGCTCTCTGCCCGCTATAAAAATTGTTTGTAAAGGAACTGAGACGTAGCATTTGAAGGGGACCAGAGATCGCTGGTTAGCTCCGGTTCAGAGTTCGTGGCCGTGCTCACGTCGTCCAAACAAAATGGTTTTTCCCTGAAGAAAAGACAGTTTGCATAAAGAGTATTAAGTCAAATAGTTGGCCTGGATCTGTTTATAGTTGTGTTATGAGGTTGATAATATTCAAAACCCAGCACATTTCAAAAAATGTTGATCTATTCCCTTAGAAAATACACAAAATTAAAGTCTCATTTAATGCAACGTATACTGTGACAATATGTAAAAAAAAAAAAAAAGAAACTTATTATAAAAACTCTATTAGCAGTAGTGTAATACTTTGGTATGATGATGACACCCCGATAGACAAATGCTCCGAAGAGCAAACAGCAGGCACTGCGGCTACACAGTAAGGCATCTCACTCAGCCTTCATCTGGTCCCTGACGTCTGAAGGCAGAGTTTCAAACAGCGTCTCCTCCACGACAAGGCCACTGCGCTTCAAAGCGCGACAGCTCCCCAGCTCCTGGGGCAAGCACTCAAAATGGTTGCCTTTGAGGTCCAAGTAGGTCAGCAGAGCTAGGTAGGAGATTTTGGGCGAGAGTATGGACAGCGAGTTCTTGCCGAGCTTTAGCGTTTTGAGCTTTTTGCAAAAGAACAGCTCATCCGGTAGGTTTTCAATTTTATTGTAAGTGACGGAGAAGTACTGCAGACTCTGAAGGACTCCAATTTCCGGTGGGATGAAGCGGATGTCGTTGTTTGACAGGTCCAGGTAGCGCAGTTTGTTGCACAAGAACAGGTGAGAGGGCAAGATCTCAATCTTGTTGTGGCTGAAGTAGAGGCGCTCCAGGCTGCCGAGCTTTTTGATATGCTCCGGGATGTACATGATGCCGTTATACCAAAGTTTGAGGCACGTGAGCTTCCGGACATGCTGGAAACTGATAATCTCCTCTATGGATCGAAGGTTGTTTTCCTTCAGGTCGAGCTCTTGAAGACTCGTGAGGCTGAAGATTGCATGCGGGATGCGTTCCAGATCGCAGCGCACAAGCTCCAGCTCAATCAAATTGGCCATCTTTTTCAAGTTATTGAGCATTACTAGCTTAGTGCCATCGTTTTGCAAGTAAAGCCGCTGTAGATGACTGGATACATCTACGATTGACTGGGGAATCTTGGTCAGATTGCTCTTGAGGGAAAGCGTTTTCAAACACTTCATCTCTCGCAGAGATTCAAGGACGATATTTTTGGAGGCATCGGGGCTGAGTGACCCGGTGAGATACAACTCCTCTAAGTTGCGTAGGCCATACATCCAGTTTGGAAGTTCGCGGTTATCGTCGAACTTCACTCGAAGCACTTTCAGGTTCTCTTTGAGGAAGGAGGTAGCGGTTGTGTGCAGCTTTAAAGAGCACTGGTAGAGAGATAACTCCTGAAGGCCCTCAAGCTGAGAGACAGAGGCGGGGATGGTGACATTGTTGATGATCTCCAGCTTGAGTGACTGAAGCTCCGTCAATTCAAAGACGGTGTCCGGTAGGCCAGGGAGCATGAAGAGCTGAAGCTCCAGTCTGTTGTTGGGGTTCGTCTGGAGTCTCTGACGCAGCTTCTCTGCTGTCCATTCGTGGTTGAGGTTAAGCTGTTTCAGTTTGTTCTCACTGACCTCGGATAAAAAAACTGCAAATCGTTTGGAATACAGAGGGTCATACTGATCGATCATGTGCAGCATAAAAGCAAAGTCATTTTTGACATCTGGGATGTCATTGATGCCGGTTTCTTGCCGCACATACTCAAAGGAGTACTCTTTCAGGGAGCGATAAAACAGCCAGTAGGAAGTGTAAAGGCTGGTTAATCCGTAGACAGCAACCAAGCACAGGTAACAATAAGAGAGCTTAGAAAACAGGTGAGCCATGGTGTGATTACACTCAAACTCTCTGTAGCCGGTCATATCCTGGATCTCAACTTCGCAACGCACTCTATTCCGCACTTTATCAACGAGAGAGCTGTTGTAGGCAATGATAAGGAGGAACTTGAACACTTTGAATACAGTCTGACGGACATACATAAGATAGAGGATATCTCCTTCCTCAACGTGCAAGCGGAACTTCTTCACCTTTTCAAAGAGGGCCTTTGCTTGCTCGCCCTCCTTTTTATCCAAAACACTTGCCGAGGGCTTGTCAACTACAATCTTTTCTGGTATTGAGCGAAGGGATTGGGTCTTTTCCAACCCGCCTTCTCCAGGAGAAACGGCAATGTTAGACCTGGAAGTTCCGCTCTTTTTATGGTCCTTTTCTTCTGGATTTTCCCCAGACACCTCTGACAACGCGCGAGTCGTCCAGGGGGATTCGAAGCACTTGACGAGCATCGAGATAAAATGCTCTATTTTGGAGCTTGAGCCAGGGAATTTAAACCAGAAGTTACTACACACCATAAAAACTAGAGTGTGTATGAGAACCAAATAAGGAAAGTACTTCGCGTACCAATGCAGAGCCTTCTCGTAACACATCTGATTGATGAAACTGTACTGCTGAAGATCCAGATCAGTTTTCAGTCCCGTCATTTCTCTTGGGGATGCTGAGGCATTGGATTGCAGATGTAATAGTGATTTTATTTCCACTTCACTTGTGTTCTCTGGAGACAAGGGCGTTCTCTGAGGAAGGCATATGATTTTGTCTTGCATTACCTGAAACAAAAGGCAATTAAACAAATATTAGTAAAAATGCCATAATAAGGAATTCACACAAGATTGTATGTGCATTTTAATTCAATGAAGTGAGAAAACCTTGAGCGATGAGGGTACACTTTTTAAAAGTGCTTATTCGAACAAATCAGCCACTATTTATTTAAAGGTAAAAGTGTCCTGTATAAAGTGTAGTACCTCACTCCATTTCCAAAGTCCAAACACTTTGCATCCATTTATCTTGTAAACCAGTTTCAGTGGGGTTACATTGGAACTTAAGCTTGTTCAGATAATCAAAGTAATGTAAGTTAAAGTGTTACATTACTGCATTACAAGCCAATATTGTATAAAAACTCTACTGTAGAACACTACACACAACACTGATTGATCAACATGTAGTATTTGTCTGAATGGTCCGTTTCTAGGAACCAAGTCATCATAAGTAGATGGTAGTTCTGGTCACCTCTGACACAAATGATCACACAAGCGGCTGGAGGGCCTGTTGGATGTTGACGGTAGATCGCAAAGTTGACGGTCAATATCATGTTTTTAAACAAAAACCAAAAGCCTACCTTTAAAAAAAGTCTTCTCTTAATTGTCTTTTATTTTTTTCCCTTTGAATCCAATAATGCTGACAATTTTAACTTCACTTTTCTTTGAACTTGCCTTTTACATTTTTCTTGTAGCACTTTGAGATTGGTTAAATGCAAAATGTGTTGAAAATCAAAATAATTCTCAATTTTCAATTATTATTAATGAAGACTCTTTTCTGTGAATGTACTTGCAATACACACACCAAAAATACAGTCCATTGTAATGCAGCTATATTTAGTATGAGCACTCACCTACAGATATTTACTGATACGAGTACTTATTAAATGTCATAAAGTCTAATTCATACTCCATACACAAACAATATGTGATGGCTAATTCTGCTGTTCCAAATGTCGCTGGTGATTAAGTTGCTGAGGTTGTACCAACTGCTTCCACCCGTCACTTGATATTCTGGCAGGTCATAGTTTATAGTCTGCCTTACTTTTGTCATTCTCATTAATATTAAAGAATCTCCAAACTGCTCTCTTGAGTAGTTAGTTACTGGCGACGTCATGGAATACTCATCAGGTCATACTAGGAAGCTTTCACGAGTATTAATACTATTGGACCCGATACCTGATACTAGTATTGGTGCATCTCCTACATATTAGTTTTTTGGTGAATTCCACCAGTCTGACCAAAGGTGGAAATTCTTCATCCAAGAAAACTTTCTCAAAAGAACTATTTTTAAGTGTTAAACAATCAATCACAATGCAAGCTGCCAGAGACTCACAAAGTTGAATTAGTTGTGTTGTATTAACTTTACCCTTTTGTTTTCTTACATTAATATATCGGTGGAAACAGTTACATGTTTTTCCAGGGAGGTTCAGAAACAGAAACACCACCACCCGCTGGAATTTGGTTTTCTGAATTCTTTATTCACTCCATGAGGATTAATGTATTGGTGTATAGGACTATTCCTGTGTTTTATTATTCTAATATAAATATCTCATTCAGGTTATAACACACTATAATAAGTATGCTGCAGTAAATAAACTACTATTGCAGGTTATCAAATGTTATTAAAGTATTGAGTAAAACTCAAAGCATCATGACAAAAACAGCAATGTGTATAGGGAACTGAATAGTAAAGATTTGTTCCACACCAATAATATGTTCAAACCCAAGCAAAGTCTAATAGCCGGGTTACTCAAATGAAAGTGAACATTGACTGAGAGCAGTGGGCAAGGCTTCAAGCAAATGTGCACATAAGCCACGCTCCGATCACTTGCATAACCTTGTTTCTTATGTGGCTGTAAATGCTGAATGTCAGCCACACCTCAGCATCTGTAAACAGAGGATGCCTTTGGTGTTTTCTCAAGAATAACAAAAAGCAGCTGCTTGACTCTTGACAGGCTAATCACAGGAAATGGGCACTTTAATTCATTGGTAGCTGGCCTGAAGGGGAACACATCTTGTTCACTCTCTTCCCCCCCCGCGTGAAACACGACCCACTTTACTGTAACTTTAGAGGAATGTTACTGCACATTCATGAACAGTGGAGTCCAAAGTGACGCCATCGCCGCAGCACAAAGTCAGGTCTGCTAACAGGAATTAGGCCTCCCTCTCACTCCAAACCAGGGGATTACTATTGTCAGGCAAAGCAATAACAAGACATTTAACATAGCTCCATGTTGATATTGCTCCGAATTACAAAGTAAACTTGGACTGAGAACTAATTGTCCACATCATTTTCAAACCAATAGAACCAATAGTTATGACGAGACAAGCACAAGAATTGCTGCGTATGTCGTGATAAAGATCCTGTTAAGCAGTTTCCCCAAATGTTTTGGGTATGATTTCCAAGATTTACACATAGCAGAGTTACAGAAATGACAAAATGTCCCCAAACCAGCAGAGGGAGCGATGTTAAGCATCAGGCCACAGGAGTTAGGAATCCTTATGTTTACTGAAGGAGGCGTGGCGGGGAAATGTTTTTCCACTGGTAAACTCCTGATGGGCTGAATGGCTCCTTTGCTGCACGCAGGCCAGGCTGTAAAAGCACAAAGTTAGGCTTTATGAATCAGCGCTAATGCACAAGAGAGAGTAAGTAATGTTCCAGCAGACTGATAGGTCTCTTCTACTGGATTAAAAATAGCTGGATTCTATTTTGTCTTTGTTAAATGGCACCAAAGCCACTTTTATCAAATGTGTATGTTGGATAGTCCAGACTCTTATTAGTGGGGATTTCTGTAATACATCTTTTAAAAGGACTGCTTCAGGCTGATAAAGCAGTCATAATCTTGTTTACTGTGTGAAAAGTAAATGTCCTTTTACAATTGGAGTTCCGATGGGTCTATTGTTTTACTGGCTCACTGATATCTTCATAGTTTTGTAGAAAGCATTGAAAAGGCCGTGATGCCTTTTCTCACCGTTCAAGTTAGAATGACCAGATGTGCCCACGTAGGTGAGTTCAAGGTACAGATATGCTCATGACCTGTCCTTAACATAGTCTGACGGGCGCTTTGGGCTGCTGGTGGAACAGGTTTTAGTTGAAAAAAGTAAACCTCAAGTTTCTCCTGATGCAGGCACTTTGTGTGGCAACCATCACCGTGAGTGGGTTTGTGCATCAATCTGTCAATTGATAAAGGATCTGGCATATATTGCAATAGAAGTAAAAAGTGCATTATAGCATGAAATGCAGTTATTTATTTTCAGATAGACAATACCAGAATCTTCCACTGTCTGCAATCTTCAAACCTACATGATCCATCAGCGTGCTAATGAGCCCGACAGTAAAAGAATTGTGAGGCATCAGATAGCATCTTATGAGACATTGTGCTTCGACCAACTGAAACCAAAATCTGCGTTTTTATCACACACACTCCACTTGCTGTGCACAAGAGCTGGAGCCGTGTTTGTGGCTTCCAGCTGATCAGAGGAGACTTTTCTCTGGAAAAAACTCAATATTTGCAGCAGGATCTCCACAGGATTCTCCAATCATCAATCCCAGAGGGGAGGACTGGATCGCGCAACAGCTAGCAGCTTTAGATTTTGTATAAAAGCTATTCTCAACACTGACATGCAACTCTCACCTCCACTTCTCTACCTGCACTGCAAGTCTGCATTCAAAACAGGAATGCAAAGGTGAGTCAGAAAAACCTCTAATGCGCCATACGGTTGTACAAACCCAATTGATGAAAATGGTCACATACACCCACATTCTAAACCCAATAGACTATGAGCAACATAATGTTGACGTTTCAGACAGTTCAGGTCCTGGACTCTTCTCCTGTGAAGCCAAGCTGTAATATGATGATGCAGTTCATGGTGAAACATCGTCTTCCTGAGAGAAACTGCCTGGACCGGAGCAGACGTTGTACTTAAACATAACTGCATTTAGTGAGCTTGTACTGATGCAGGTTTCTGAACTGTCCACTGACGAGGAGCTGAAAGGTCTCTTTACTCTGAAGAGCACAGGACTCCAAATCTATGGTTTCCCCAAAACATTTGATAAATGTTGACTCATCTGACCACAGAACTGTTTTCCATTCAGCCTCAAACCACTTTATATGAGTGTTGGCCCAGAGAAGATGGCTATTTCTGAATAGTGGTGGCAAGTTTTTCAGCATTATCTGGCCCTGGTTTCAATGTTTTTGAGATGTGCTGGGTCCATTAAGTCCAAAATAAGCTCAACCTTCCCATGAAATGTTAAAATGTCTAAATTTGATTCATCATTTAGTTTTTATTCACATTTCACACGGCCTCTAAACTTTACGAATTGAAATGTCTTTGCATACACACAATGGCAACAATTATTAAGTTGAAAAACTGGGACACAACCAGTTTGCTTTAAGCTGATAAAATTAGGGTTTTGTTATCATTTTGCATTTACATGTACCGTATTTTCTGCCCTATAAGGCGCACCGGGTTATAAGGCGCACCTACTTTGATTGACATAATTTACAACTTCATTCATATATAAGGCGCACCGCCCTATAAGGCGCATGGAATAGACCAGTGGTCAGCAACCTTTAAGCTCAAAGCCATTAGGTTACATTTTCCACTGATTCTAACACCCAGAGAGGTGCACACACTTTTTTTGATAGTCCTACCTGCAGCCTATGCCAGGAAGACACTACACACAAAACCTTCTTCACTGCTGGTTGACAACTTACAACTACCGGTAATAATAATAATAATAATAATAATAATAATAATAATAAACTAAACTACATGAACTAAGCAACAAAAACACAACACAACACAATTATTACCGACACCACAAACCAAATAGAACCCCCAATAATTGCATTTAAAACACCACAAACAGCTGCAATGAATTATGGGAGTTTCTATCGGCTGCACTGAGGAGCTCAGGTTGAATTTGTCGCTGCAAGGCATGATGTCCCATCATGCCTTGCAGCGACAAATTCATGTTTTGTGTTGTTGGAGGTTATTGTGGGTCGTTGTTGGGCTTGGTGTTGTGTTGATTGTGTTCATGTGTTTTTGTTCCCCAGTTTAGGGAGTCATTATTTCATCTAGTTTATTTTGGTTTGTTAGAATGTTGGTGTGCAACCATGAGTGATGAAGGTGTTGTGCGGAGTGTCGTCCGCTCTGAAGATCCGGTTGAGAAGTTAGAGTTGTCAAAATAAAAGCTTCTGGTTGTTCAGCGTTCAAATAGCAGTCTCGAGTAGAACAATCGTCCATATGTAAGGCGCACTGGCAGCTTTTGAGAAAATTTGAGGTATTTAGGTGCGCCTTATAGTGCGGAAAATACGGTAATACAGAACTCATTCCTTGTTGTCAACATACGGCGCTTTTCCACAAGGACCTACTCAGCTCGCCTCGCCTCGCCTCGCCTCGCCCTGGACGATTTCCCACAACGTGTTAGTCCCCGCTACCAGGTACTTTCATGGTACCTGGACAGCCGAGGTTCCAAGTGAGCTAAGGAACGACCCACTCTGAGTATCGGGAGGTCTCTGAGCTTTAGATGAACTGGTTTCCCTATGAAGTGGTGACCGGCTTCCTGGAGGCTCCTCTTTTCACTGCAGATGTTAAAAACCTCACCAAAACCCTTCGCTGTCCTGGCGAACAATGTTTCACTGCATTTCTATTCAAGTTTAAAGTATCGTAGCTTCTGTTTGTCTTATTTCAACATCAGCTAAGATCTGGTGACGTAGGGCACCGGTTAAACTGACAGTGAAGCACATCTTTACAATAAAGCATGAGCCTAAAAGCCTACACTTTGCATTATTCATTATTGATAAACATATACATTTACATACTATTTCTTTATTATTTGAGCTGATATCCAATCCATGTCTGCTCTGCATGAGGAGATACAGCTTTGATCGGCGATGATTACTTGTGCACGACGGGGAAAAGCGCCGATGATTCCGCCTCAACTGCAGTGGTAATAGATTGTAATGGAAAACGAACGGAACTGAGGCAAGGCGAGTCGAATCGGGCCGAGTACGTACTAGTGGAAAAAATCTTTTTACACTGCATGCTTAGATCAGTAAAATAAGATCCCTCGTGACATCAAGCAGTGACATTGCACATTTGAATTCACTGAATGAATCAAACCTGCTCACTCTGGCTTTTTTCGAGACTCGTAGAACCAACGTTATTATGAAAAGAGCCAGCAGTGTCTCTACAGCCAGCTTTTTGTTTCTATTATGAGTAAAGGATATATCAGTTGTAAAAAAGAAACAAATTGCATCAGTTCCATTGTAATAAGGAGATCCTCATCTACAATATAATGATTCTTTATGTCGGGCCGTAACATTACTGACCTGAAGGGTGCAGCCGAAGACACCGATCATGAGCATGATGACAGACAGATAGTCGGTGAACACATCCCACCACGGCTTCAGGACTCTGAACGCTGGCTGCTGTTCTGAGAACTGACGGAATTCCATCACAGGAATCATGGTGCCTGCCGGAAAAGAAGAGAAGATTTCACCTCCGGTGAGGATGATGAAAACAACAGGTGTAAAAGGCCTAAAACAATTGCTTCACACACATGTACTGTTCACTATTAACATTGAGTTCAGAGTGACGTAAAACCATTACATTTCTCATTTTTCAAAATGAACTGTAATGGGCGACCATGCTAGAGCACCACTGTGGGAAAAATAAAGGCCTAAGTAAAGCCTAAGTAAGCTAGTGACTTTCCAATTCATGGTTTAGTTCAACAACAGACCAGCACTGATGAACTTCAACTCCAGAGCATCAAGCAAAACCATCAACAACTTCACACACGTTCAAGAAGTTGAATCTTTTAGTACAAGTGATCAGGGTCAGTGACGTCTGTCTGTCCATCAAGCATCTTATAATATTATATAAAAACATTTTAAAACCATATGTAGTGTTGAGTCAAGCATGTACATGAATTAAACATGATGATAAAAAACACAAGCCTCGTTATTGTCAGTGTGAACAAACCGTCATGCCGACAACATTTAGGAGCAGCTGGCATGGCTGTAGATCATTTTTACTTGTTCCCATCATAGTCTGGTTCAGCGCACTGTGTCTGTGGGTGTGGACAATACTACAGAAAAAAACATATTGTTGACATACAAAACATCAATCCAGCAAAACAAAAACAAAATCTTCCCCCAAACTACTTAGGTTGTCTCGAGCGGAGCTTTGACTTTATACAAATGCAGATTGCAAATGTAAATATTTGAAAGTCGGTGCCCACAAAGGACCATCCAAGTGACTTATTTAGTACTTATTTAATACTTGTGACAATTGTTTATCTTTAACTTCACAGCACAGGACTGTGGCTCGCAGTTCACCGGGGAAAATGACGTCCAAAACAAGATTCCAGCACTTTGGTTGTGTACAAAGAAGTGGATGGTCTTCGAGCTCCGACTCTTTCACCTGCAGTGTGATGAAGGGACTTTCTTCCTGAAGCAAGGTCAATATATACAATCCATCCATCCATCCATCCAGTCACTTACTTCATACACTAGGTCAAAGAAGGCCAAGCTGAATGATACAGTCGATGCGCCTGACAGAGAGACAGACATGCTATCAATGCGTGATCAAATCTAGGAAATAGAACCACAAATGTAGTTACTTGTAGCATAAAGAAAATCAATATTTAATCAGCTTTTAATAAGATTCCATCACATTATTCCAGCGTTGTCTTAGCCAACATTAGCTCTCAGCCTGGGGTTTCTGGATTCCATGAAGTGTTTCTTTCTGGCCAAATTCCAAATGCTAAATGGACTCGAATTTTTAGTACAGTTTCAAAGCTTTAGCAGTCTCAAAGCACTTTACATTGTTAGTTAATTGTCAATGGATAAAATCTGTGGATGAATGTCTTGCTCAAGGACAATTGGATGAATAGATGGTGTAACACTGGGGGATTGAACCCACAACTTAGCAATTGAAAGACAGACCCAATCACAGATAAGGTTAAAAAAAAGAAAACACTTCAAGGAGGATTTCCACAGTGGAAAAACCCAGTAGGAGAGTGAAGACTGTTGGTTAATGTGGCGACACAGAACGTCCAGTTCCTTATGACAACCATCACAACAGTCTGCTCAGCAGCTAAAAAGGCCAAGAGGTCATTTTATACTGATATTATCAACAGAAATAACAAATATGCACGGAACGTGTTTATTATTGGAGAGACAGACACACTCATCAGTATCAGTCCCTCTTATCCACCAAGGAATTGATTCTTTTCTCAAAGCTTGTTTGTAAAAAAGAAAGAAAAAAAAAAGCCAGCATTTGATGCTGTAACTCCGACTGAGTTGCAATTCCACATGTGCCTCAACAGAAACACTCCAGCTGAATTGGACACGTTTTGACCTTAGATTACAAATTTCAATTGGCATAGAAACGTACGAGCCACCGCCTGCTGCCTTGACGCTCTATAAGCCTACTGCCTTTTTAAAATATACCTATATATACCCGTATATTCACAAATAACTATTTTAATAAAAGTTTAATTTACATTCCTTAGTGATAAATCACTTCAGGGATACTTCAGACCTACTCAACTTCAGGGTATTTTTGAAAGACAATCCTGAATTGGTTTAATTTCATAAATTTTTTTCACAAGAAAGGAATTTGTTTGTGTCACATTGAGATGATAAATTAGGGTGAACAAATTTGCATGTGGCGTCCCCCAAGGATCTATTCTTGGGCCTCTTCAACAGCAACACACTTTCCAGACTATAAATCACAGCTGATAAGTAAATAAATACGTCAGATTTGTCAAAAAAATGCATCATGAAGCGGTAAAAGAAACACATATACAAGTCGTACTGGTTGAATAAGATGCCTTCTAATCCCCACGCCGTCACACTACGTAACTGCACTGGCAAGAACTCATCTGGCTGTCGTGCTTTAAGCCAATAAGTAGTTTTCTTTATATTCTCCAGTCCTTCCTCTTTCCCTTTTTAGTGCATCATTTATAGATCTTTACATTTAATTTAGCTGCGTAGCTTTTTCTTTTAGTGGCATTTTGCTTGCACTACAAATACAGTAGCAATGGAGACTTTCCTGTGGTACTGTAGCAGCATTCTGTTGTCATAGAGTGACATCTAGTGGTCAAAGACGGTATTTAGCAGTACACTTTGACATATGAGAAATTCCAATAGAAGTCAAACAACAACCACGACTTATAGTCCAGAAAATACAATAAACTCACATATATTTCCTTGTATGGTGAAGCAAAATTACACACAGCTTCTCACAACAGTGTCACCAGAGGACACTTGAGGTATGACAACTGTTGTCAAACTACACATGGAAAAAAATGGAGGAAGTTGATTTTGGCCCCAATGAATACAAATAAAAACAATTCATGCACCTTGAAACTATGAAAAGTCAAACCACAAGTTTTATTTGTCACATAAAACCAATAACAAAAGTCTACAGCCTGAAACAGACAGAATGAAGATTTGGTTTTGAGGAGGCCGGAGTGTTGTGAATGTGTTTTCTGTGGTAACAAAAACAAGAGAAAGAAATCCATCAGGTGGAACAGTCCTGACCAACACCAGCAGAGCATCACCTCTCCACTGCTTCCAGCACTGTACTGACTTCCTGTACGTCAAGGGACACACTTCATAACTGTGTTACTAATCTATAAAGTACTAAATGATCCCGGGCTTCAATACATCTCTGATTTACTGTTTGATCAAGAAGCACCAATCAGACCAAACGTTGGATAAACTCTTGATATACTTGGATTTCTTACCGTAGAAATCAGAACGGCTGAAGCAGCCTTGAGTTTTTCTGCTTGTCACCAGTGGAACAAACTTCTGATGAAACAGTTAAATCAGGGTTAAAACTACTGCAGTCTAAGTAAACTCTGCTAGGAGTTATTTCTTATTGAAACAATGGATCTTATAACATCATATTCTTAATTACAATGGGACATTTGCAAGGAGCAAATGAGCATTTGTGGGATGAGTATGTGAGCTGTGCACGCACACACACACACACACACACACACACACACACACGAGTCTCAGTAGCTTGTGGAGGAGGCTATCCCAACATGTCACACACACACACACACACACACACACGAGTCTCAGTAGCTTGTGGAGGAGGCTATCCCAACATGTCACACACACACACACACACACACACACACACACACACACACACACACACACACACACACACACACACACACACACACACACACACACACACACGAGTCTCAGTAGCTTGTGGAGGAGGCTATCCCAACATGTCACACACACACACACACACACACACACACACACACACACACACACACACACACACACACACACACACACACACACACACACACACACACGAGTCTCAGTAGCTTGTGGAGGAGGCTATCCCAACATGTCACACACACACACACACACACACACACACACACACACACACACACACACACACACACACACACACACACACGAGTCTCAGTAGCTTGTGGAGGAGGCTATCCCAACATGTCACACACACACACACACACACACACACACACACACACACACACACACACACACACACACACACACACAGACACACACACACACACACACACACACACACACACACACACACACACACACACACACACACACACACACACACACACGAGTCTCAGTAGCTTGTGGAGGAGGCTATCCCAACATGTCACACACACACACACACACACACACACACACTCACACACTGCGGTGGGATGGCGTCTGCATTCTCCAACCAAAAATATGTTGACAAGTGGACTGATGTGGTTTTGTTGGTCACTGGGCTCAAACAGTGCGACCACACAAGTGTTGACTGTGGTTGAGAACAGGATTGCTGGCAGGCCGTCCCACACTGTGGAGACGAGGGGACAGTTACCGGTTGCAGGATATCATCTCGATATATATATCTATACATTGAGATTCCCCTCTAATGAGGAAAAGTCTAGTTTTTATTCAGTGAGGAAGATTTCACTCTACAAAATCACACGGCCTCCAACAAAAGTTTTTTATTTGACTTGGTCAGAAAATAATTCTCGACTGAAGAGAGAGTTTCTCAGAGGTGCTCAGCTGTCCTGCAGTCTGAAAGTGAATCGCAAAGATTTTCCTGTTTAGTTGTTAAAAGTCAGCATGTCAGGAGACAGATCAGTGACGGTCCAGTGTTTAATGAAGGGTCTGTCTCTGTCACACTGACTGAACTGAACTTCCTCTGCACATTGTCCTTTTGCTCTGCAAAATGCCGGCAGACATCATCACACAGCAGGAAAGAGCCCGTCTGTCCTTATCAATATAAATATCACTTTGTTTTGGTCTAGCCATTGTTTCCACACCTGTCTCTTATTGCCTTTGCAATATGTTTGCTTAACCCAACATCTGACTTTTAATAACCATGCATTTACTTCTTGTTTTTAATCTATTTGCTTCTGAATGCATTTTTTTTGTTTTTAATGGTTAAACATGCTTCAATTTTCCTTTGTTTTTAGATTTATTGCCTTGTGTGAGTGGTCTTTAGTATCTTTAGAAATACACTCCTCTTACAAATGGAGGCCAGACTTCACCTCTCACAGCCTAACGATGACTCACGAGGCAGAGCCATGTTAAAAAACATTTGACAATCGCATAAAGGCATGAAAGCAAGTATTTTTAAAACATTTTCAAGTAAATTGCAAATTCAGCATATATAAGTCGTTTAGAAATGCAGAGGCTACCAAATGTGTGATGAAGACGAGTAAAGAACCTGCGTGTGTTAAGCGCAGTGAGTGGTGCTGCTGTGTGCCGCCATTGTCTGTGGTCACCTTCTGAAAAGTGCTTCAGCTGCAGAGTATCTCGTGTCCTGCAGCCGTGGCTGCACAGTCACAATGAAAAGGCCCACACTCAAACAAATGATTCAAGCCCTTCTTAGATGTGACACATTAATGTTTTGTTTGTCTAATGCAAATATATCAATTAAAATCAAATCAAAAGTAATTTAAGAAGTGTAACCTAAAATGTATTCATTGACTCCCCTGTCCTACTCTTCAACCCACAAAGAATGAGTTTAGTTTGGGGAGCATGTGCAGGTGACCACCGTGACCACACCCTCTCAGCCGAACGTTCCATGCAAACCGGCGCGCACCATTTTGAACCTCCTGAGCCTTCTGGACTGCTAATCCAATTTTGGGTAAGTTTTCATTTTTTTTTCAGTAGAAGCCTACTTTACTGTGAGATAATGTGTATGTCGTAATGTATTATAAACTGACATATGTGCAGTTGTCGTTATAATGTAAAGAATATAGGCGAATTTCACTCGGAGTTGGCGGACATTGGCTGTATGAGGCCTCATTTCAGATTTTAGCTAGGCTACTAATCGGCATATACTAAATGCTCACTCAGGCGGGCGTTGACATAAGTACACAGTAGTTCACGGTTTACTTTTTTACTAGATTTAGCTCGTTTTTAAGGGTCTCTTATTGACTTAAGCCAATTTGCTCGTTCCCGGGCATGAACTTGGCGGAGGGCACGGCCATGGACATGCACAGTGCCCGCAAGTGGTTCAGAAGAGTAAGTCTGCAGGATTAGCACGTTCTAACGTTTCCTTTCCGTTACTTGTGCATGCAGGTGAGAATCTAGATGTTTCTTCACTGTCCAGCAAGTTTATTGTCTTACCGTTTACCTTCGTGTATTGCTGGGCTAACGTTGCTCCTTTGCTGATAACTTATTGCACTTCAATGTGTACCATGCGGTGTTAGGCTTCCTGGCCTCATGCACACGGACCTGCTGGCTAAACGGACCTCGCTGTAATACCATAGACTGTAAAACGCGTGCCAGGCCAGCAGTTAGCATTCTGTTGCAATTCAGCGCAAGTAAACAGTCCGCCGCTGATCACGGTGCAGCAGACACACACAGGAAGCAAAAATACACTTTGTTGGACGAGCATTAATAAACTTATGAGAGAAAACGACACAGACACGCGTGTAAACTGCAAATGTATGTGCGGAGTAAAGCAGTGATGCACGCGTTATCACAGGGAACAGAATCGCTTTGTTGACTGTTCAGGATATGACGTTAGGTCAGTCTCAATGATGGCAGAGTCGGCTTCATTAATGTATCTCAAGAAGTGATTTTCCACATGAATACACTGAAAATATTACATAAATATTCACTGTACTGTTTATTGTTGATACACTCAAATTATGTTTTTATGTAATTGTAAGTTAAATTCAAAAATATATTTAATCTAAAGTATAAGCCACTTTCATGATATTGTCATTGTAATTTTTTTTCGAACACAAATATCAAACTAAGCTGATTGTTGATCATTAAACTCCTAATGCAGATTATTAAGGCTATGATTTACTTAAAAAGCCAAAAATAAGATTAGTTTGACACGCTTTCATGATCTGATCAAGTATATGTTACTTAATTGTTTCCGTGAAAAATATAGTTCTTCATAATGTTATTGTTTTTATGTAAAATAAACATTTGGGGCAGTGATTATTAGGGTGAAGCCCTGAAGAGAGGTCATGTTAAATATATAAATTAAACACTTATTGTAAAGTGATATAAGTTTGAAATTACCATTAAAAATTAGGATTTGTTTTTTAAAAGCTATGACAGTGAATAATACAGCTGTGGCATTGAAATCGGGAGCAATACTTCATTTGTCTGACCTAGATTAACAGGTGTTACACCATATTTGGTGAAATGTGACACTTGTCGTGTATCTTTATATCGATGATTGGGCTCTTGTGTTGAACAGACTTGTGGTTAAAAGTTTGGGTGGGCCTCATGATTTTCAGATTTAAAATTGTGACATTAAGAAGAAGAGTGGCTGCTGTAGGACGCTACCCTTTGAAAAAAAAAACCTTTGAATTGTCTATGTATAAATTGTGTTATATAACATCTATAACTTATATACATTTTCAAGTATTTACAAATGTTTTCATACCTCCAATATGTTTATCTGATCTTTTGCAGTTATCTCATGTTTTGCAACTTTTGCTGTGTTACCAAGCTACTTTTGGCAACCTCTGAGTGATAGTAAGTATTAAGCTACTTGGTCACTGATGAGAACACCGTATTTTTATTATTGTCATTTGTTCAATGTGACATGGCCAATGGTCTTTACAGGTTTATGTATGTGGACGTGTAAGGAGTGCACTTTGGAGCTATCTACCAGGTACTTATTGTTGCAGCATTTTCGGCAGGCACATGGGCATCTTCGGGGTAATTATAGATATCCATGTCCATACACAGATTGCCCATGTACATTTAAATACTTGGAATAAACTAATAAATCACACTTGTAGAACTCATGCTAATCGGCAACCTTCAAAGGCAGGAGAAGGATTCTCATTCAGATGTCCCGTGTGCTCATGTAGAGGACTCTCAACAGAGAGAGATGTGTTCCAACACCTAAACGAGCATCTCAGGCATTTTGAAACGGTTCCATGTGTGTTTCAAGAATGCACATTTCAAACAAACAGTTATAGTACATTCAACACAATTAGAATTAGAATTATAAATCTTACCACATGAACAGCCATCCACCTTGTAAAAGAGTTGTGTGTTGGGGGCATTTTTTAGGGTGTGGGTGTCCTTCATAGTGGTACGTCTGCTCTACTTGCAGTTCCACCATTGTCCCACATTTGGCTGAATGTTCTCCTGTTTTATGGCCTGAGTTTTAGTTTGACAACATCAACATCAGGGGGGAGTGTGTCCTCAAAAGCCTGATCATATACCTCAATGAGGATCCAGACTGTCTCTTCAAGGAATACCTGGTAAGTTTCAGTGTTTCCCATGTTGTACAGGGCAGTGTTTTTCAAGTTAACTCCCCACATATTGCAGTGTTTCCCACAGGATCTTGAGAGACTGGGGGTAGACAGCGGACCTTCTAGGAGGGTTCGGGGTCATGCCCCTCTGGAAGAAAACTTTGACTCCTTAACGTTAAATGCATCAATGTGGTGCTTTTGAGAAATTAATAAGCTAGAACACACGAACTGGAAGCTATTGAAGAATAACACATGTATTTTCCTTAAAAATATTATTATAAAATACAATATGCACTAAAATCCAATTTAAAGAGCTGTATCCACTATTTTCTGGAATCATTTGACACTAGGTGACATGACATGGAAGCTAATGAAGTAAAATGTATTTTTATTTACACAAGCTATTTGTTCCATGTGTATTTTGAGATGTAATGACACAATAAAATATTTCTCGGTATATATAAATACAAAGAAAATGCACACTGTACTCTTCCGTGATGATGACACCTGCAGTTAAAAAAATAAAATTAAACTCATTTTAAAGTGAGGGGAACGTGTCCACTGTGGAAATTATATATAAAATATATCTGGAACTTCAAGACATTCCAGGCTGAACCCCTGGTAAAATGACGTGGCAACAGCGACACACCTCAAAGTTCTTGAGATGTGCGGTATAGACTAATCTTTTTGTTGTTGTATTCGATAACACCAGTGATTTATGCAGTGGGACATTTTCCACATCGCAGCAACCCTAGCATGGACCTCTGCAACATTCACTGTATTCATCAATATTTCAATGTTTGTGGGAGGGTTATGTTTATGATCTGTGCAAATAGTGTATCTTTTATGTTAAATGATTGTTGTGTGTTTCTGCTTTTTTCAGGATGCTGAGAATGACATTGTCACTACAGTTATGAGCATTCACACAGTCCGAAGCCATGAGTTTGGGGAGCCAGGTGACGTGTGGGTCGTCATTGAAGGTGTGAAAGTCCTAACTAATGTAGGAAGTGCCATAAGTGCTTTCATCTCCCTCTTTGGGCTAATGTATGCGCTGGATCTTAGTTTTCCAGAGAACCTGAAATACACTTTTGAGTTTGTCCAAAAAAATCCTGATGAATCTGGATGCACACCGGCTCAACGCCAAAATACAGCAGCTGAAAATCAAGCTGTTCATGTAAAAGGAGGCACAGGTGACAAAAAGCACTTGGACTGGGGACTTGTTTTTGTTCTGTCTGAACTGAGCTTTGAGCCATAGATAGTAGAGCGTTGTACTGTGACTGCTCCTACCTGATGTTTTGCTTCTGGAGCAGTTGGAATTTGGAACTGCATTTATAAAATGGACAGTATTATCCAAAAATGTTATGATGCACTTTTACTGTTGAGTACCTTACTCAAAAAAAGGAAAGGAAGGATGTGTTGTGCATTTAACTTTGAAAATTGTGATACCTACTAGCCAATGACTTCCTGTTTTTGTGAATGGTTCAAAGTGCCTACCTCCTTAGTATCACTGTTTGCAACGGTGGGGCATTAAGGAGAGTTGGGTTTGACGATTTGAAAATGTTATGGCTGCACTGGCTGCCAAAAAAGTGTTTTAATGTAGCTTCCTGTATTAACTACAGTAGTTGATGTACGTGTTCAGGTGCTGACGTTTATGAGGGAATGTCATTGACCTTACAGAGTGCATTTTATGGTTTGTAAAATCTATACACTGCATTGTTGTTCTGAGTTTCAACTGGTTTTAAATAAAAGCACCTCAACCAGGTATGCTCTCACATGTGTCCTATTTGGGTGGGTGGGTGGGGGTGGGTTGGTTAATTCAATTTCATTTCATTTAATTAATTAAATCTTTTTAGGTTGAACAAACACAAATAATTTTCATTACTTCAGTATATTTGCTTTACTTTAGCTCTCCTTGACATACATGAGTTGAGGTAACTCAATTTAATTACAATACATTGAAGTGTTTAATTTGAGTTGGACCAAATGTAAAAAAATAAGTTACATTAACTCAAATACATTATATTACATCGATGCACTTGTTTTGAGTTGGGGCTACATATATATTTTTTGGATGGAAATTCTGCCCACAATTTAATTGAGTAAATCCAATGAGTTATTTTTTTGAGTGCTGGGTCAAAGCAGAAAAAAGGATTTTCCCTAAGGATATTATTAAAGTATTATTATGTTAGTTATTGGTTGATAAAACTGAAATCTGCAGGTTTTACCATTTGTTAGAGATAAATACACAAACAAAATAAGTGCTTGTGGGCCTATTGTGGGGAAACATGAAATCCAAAGTTAGGCAACTCAACACAGAACAGCAATAAACTGAAATAATAACACAGAATAATGACCTGTCTATTAAACAAATGCTATTTTTCCCCAAATCCCCCCCCCCCCCCCCAAAAAAAATTGAGCTGTCATAATATGAAATACAAGAATGAAATCTTAGAAAAGTTCAGAAAAATTGGACAAGGAGGCAGAACTCTGTGTGAAGTCGGTAGGAATAATAAAAATACCCCAGCCTTGCCACTGTATGAGTCAACCATTGAATAGAGCTGAGCAGCCCATATCCTTGTGCCTTCCTGACAGGAAACGTGTCTGAATCCCAGAGATCCAAAAACAGACATGTTGGGAACACCCAGCCTCAAAAGGTCCTGTCCCTGAAAGGACGTGGAAAAACACTACACATCCGCATTGCAGGAGTCTATGTTTTTTAATAAGCCTCACTTTTTACAGTACTTTAGTGTAACACCAGCAAGCCCTGTAGAAGAGTACCTCGATCCTAAGAGTACCTCGATCCTAAGAGTACCTCGATCCTGTCATCAGGACAAACCATCAGTGACTCAACCTGGAAAATTATTTCATGCGTTTCTGTCACTTTCCTCTGGTTTCTCTTTCAGAGACCAGAGCGAGTGTGAACTCCAGCGGACCCGGGCCGGACATCGATCTTACCGGCTCAGTGGCGGTGCGGTCCGGAGGATCGTCCGCGAGGAGGCGAGAGGCGGTCCGGATGCAGGAGGTCGGAGCGGCTGCGCTTCCAGGCGATCGGGTCTCCGGTAATGATGTGCGATGGTCTCCCCTCCCTCCTTACTCGCCATACTCCGCCTCCTCCTCCTCTCCTCTGTCCCCGACAACCTTCCTGGATCTCCGGCCAGGGCGCAGCGCGCAGCCCCGGACCGTCAGCCGCACCGGGGCGTGGACTGCTGGAGGAGCAAGCAGCCGGGGCTGAGCCGGGGCAAGTGGCTCGTCTGATGACGTCACTGGTCTCAACAAATAAAACAATATCTATATTAGAAAGAAAGAAAGAAAGAAAGAAAGAAAGAAAGAAAGAAAGAAAGAAAGAAAGAAAGAAAATGCAGTTTGCTTTCTTAAGTTGGTAAAAAAAACAACAACAGTCATGATCATGGATATCAGGGTTTTTCTTTGTAACTTTTCTTTGTCACCATCATCATCATCATCGTCATCATCATCATCATCATCACCGTCATCATCATCATCATCATCATCATCACCATCATCATCATCATTATCATCACCATCATCATCATCATCACCATCATCATCATCATCACCATCATCATCATCATCATCATCATCACCACAGCTAACCTATATTTGGAAAGCCGCTGCAAATAAGATCATTCTAAGAATTTACTTATACCCCCAGTTTCCAGAAATTGTTCAAAAAACAGTAACAGTTGTTCAAAACACAGTTTGTCCTGTGATGGACTGAAGACCTGTCATGGATGGATGGACAGACAGACAGACAGACAGACAGACAGACAGACAGACAGACCGATCAATAGATAGATATTCTTTTATTTGTTCCACAATGGGGGATATTAAATTCTGTAGCAGCCAGAAGAGGAAAGTAGCAAAAGAAAAGAATATGAACAATAAATAATACGTGTTTAAAACAATAAAAAAAACAAATAAAAGTAAAATATATAGTCATACCTTGAACGTGGCTTGTTCCTCCCTTCTCAAGTTTGCAGTTTGCATCCATAAGGTTGCATTACCGCCACCTGCTGGTTCTGTGTATTACTGGGAGCAGGGCTGGTTATTCAGCCTCAGCTGCAGGGAAGAAAGAACCTGCGATGTGACTCCTTCACACTAGTGATGAGAAACCCGACTCCTCGAACGGACTCACGGGTTTTTGAGTCGTTCATCCAAGTGAATCGGTCCTTTGAGTAATTTGAGTCATTTGATTCAGTTGCGCATGAGCACTGTTTCCACCCGCTCCAGGACCTGGAGGCTGAACTGCGACATGAACCAGGAGGAGAATCATGTGTTCATAGTAAAATGATGAAACACTTCTGAGGAAAATAAACAATAAGTACACATTAGTTTTTAGTGGTCCTGGTCTCCTTATTCTAGATTATGTGTGTTGTTTCTGAGGTTTGTTTGAACCAGAAAATAAATTAGATAAATGATTAAACTGAATAAATACCTGGCATCCAGAATGGCAGATATGCAGTATATATTAATGTATACATATGTTTTTATAGTTTTTTTTCTTCCAACATTCTGATTTTCTTTTTTTACTAGTATCTAATAAATAATCTAATAATAAATAATGTGACGTTCATAGGGCAGAACTAATTATAGGGGACAATATTAAATGTAACACAATACACGCTACAGTGGTATTTTAACATTGTTTATTGTGTATTTAGCCATGTATTATTCATGTATTTATCTCTACAAGCTTTGTGAAACAAACAATGTATTATTTTTTTCTCCGCCGTCACTCAGAGATTTTCAGGTGAGGGAGGGGGGGAGGGCTCACCGCTCACCGCTCATGAGGTGAACAACACAGCGGAAGTGCTACTGACCGATTCAGTGAACGACTCTTTCGAGTTTCGAGGGGAGTCGGTCATGTGAGCTGAACGATTGAAGGGATGTGAGTCGGTCATGTGAGCTGAACGATTGAAGGGAGGTGAGTCGGTCATGTGAGCTGAACGATTGAAGGGAGGTGAGTCGGTCATGTGAGCTGAACGATTGAAGGGATGTGAGTCGGTCATTCGTGCTGAACGACACCTCCAAGCTGACTCGAGTGTGCTGAAAGCCTCATGTGAATGTCAGGAGCTGGAAGCTGCTGTGCTTAGCAGCTAGCGTTACAGCTACAAGCTGCTTTTAGCAGAAAAAAGACAGAAAGATAAAAAATTCATAAAATGCAAATGTTGATTTTTTTTTCTGTCACAACCTCAAAGGTAAATGTGAAACATCACAATTGAAACGTCAAAAACGAAATTTTGGAATAGAAAGTAAACAGAAAAAGGAACTTACACTTAAATGAATAAATACGAATAAAATAACTATGTGCAAAATGTAAATGAAGGCGTTTCACAAATTATGAATTAGTGCAAATCTCGTAAACAATCTTCCAAAGTAATGGAAAAGATCCGTTCTGAAGGCACTGATGTTGCCACGATGCACAGTTTGTTTTCATAACCTCCACTGTGTTTTTGAACACTGGGGCACAGATCTCCACCACACAAGAAGGTCGGCCGTTCAGGAAGGAGTTGCTCAGATAGGAAACCTTTCACTTCCAGCATTTTGATTTTCTTCTCACAACTCTCAAAATAGTTTTACTTCTATTAATAAATAACGTGATTTTCAAAGGGTGAAACTAATTATAGGGGACAGCATTGAAGGCAACAAAGTCGTATTTTTAACATAATTTATTGTGTATTTATTTCTTCAAGCTTTGTGAAACAAACAATGTATTTTTTTTTCTTCTCCGCTGTCACTCAGAAACTTTCTAAGCGGAGCGCCGCTGCAGATTTTCAGGTGAGGGAGGGGGGGGGAGGGCTCACCGCTCATGAGGTGAACGATACAGCGGAAGTGCTACTGACCGATTCAGTGAACGACTCTTTCGAGTTTCGAGGGGAGTCGGTCATGTGCGCTGAACGATTGAAGGGAGGTGAGTCGGTCATGTGAGCTGAACGATTGAAGGGAGGTGAGTCGGTCATGTGAGCTGAACGATTGAGGGGAGGTGAGTTGGTCATGTGAGCTGAACGATTGAGGGAGGTGAGTCGGTCATGTGAGCTGAATGATTGAGGGGAGGTGAGTCGGTCATGTGAGCTGAACCACACCGACAAGCTGACTCGAGTGTGCTGAAAGCCTCATGTGAATGTCAAGGAGCCGGAAGCTGCTGTGCTTAGCGGCCCAGCTACAAGGAGGCTGTAGCAAAAATGACTCAGTGAACGAGTTAATGAACGTGAAAACTCGTGAGTCATCGTTTCAGTAAAGTGACTCGCGGGTTTTGAACGATTCGTTCAAATTTGATCATCACTACTTCACACACTCAGGGTGAAGGAGTCAGCCGCCCAGGGAGCTCTCCAGTGGACTCAGGGCGTCTTGCATGGGATTGGGGCTCATCAGTCATTCTCCTCTCTCCCACCTCCTCCACTGGGTCGGGTGGGCATCCCAGGATTGAGAGGGCCCGGTTCATGATTTCATCCTGAGAGTCAGGACCGGGCGAGAAGAGCCAGGAGGAGGAGGAGGAGGAGGAGGCGGAGAAGGGGGGTAGAAGGAGGAGGGGGTAGAAGGAGGAGGAGGAGGGGGGGTAGGAGGAGGAGGAGGGGGGTAGAAGGAGGAGGAGGGGTAGGAGGAGGAGGAGGAGGGGTAGAAGGAGGAGGAGGAGGAGGGGGGTAGAAGGAGGAGGAAGAGGGGGGTAGAAGGAGGAGGAGGGGTAGGAGGAGGAGGAGGAGGAGGAGGAGGGGTAGAAGGAGGAGGAGGGGGGTAGAAGGAGGAGGAGGAGGAGGAGGGGGGAGGTAGAAGGAGGAGGAGGAGGAGGAGGGGGAGGTAGAAGAGGAGGAGGAGGAGGGGGGAGGTAGAAGGGAGGAGGAGGAGGAGGAGGAGGAGGAGGGGGAGGAGGAGGAGGGGGGGAGGTAGAAGGAGGAGGAGGAGGAGGAGGAGGAGGGGGGAGGTAGAAGGAGGAGGAGGAGGAGGAGGAGGAGGAGGAGGGGGGAGGAGGAGGAGAAGGAGGAGGGGGAGGAGGAGGAGGAGGAGGAGAAAGAGGAGGAAGAGGAGGGGTAGAAGGAGGAGGAGGAGGAGGGGGTAGAAGGAGGAGGAAGAGGGGGGTAGAAGGAGGAGGAGGGGTAGGAGGAGGAGGAGGAGGAGGAGGAGGGTAGAAGGAGGAGGAGGAGGAGGGGGGTAGAAGGAGGAGGAGGAGGAGGAGGGGGGAGGTAGAAGGAGGAGGAGGAGGAGGAGGGGGAGGTAGAAGGAGGAGGAGGAGGGGGAGGTAGAAGGAGGAGGAGGAGGAGGAGGAGGAGGAGGAGAGGAGGAGGAGGGGGAGGAGGAGGAGGGGGGAGGTAGAAGGAGGAGGAGGAGGAGGAGGAGGAGGAGGAGGAGGAGGGGGGAGGTAGAAGGAGGAGGAGGAGGAGGAGGAGGGGAGGAGGAGGAGAAGGAGGAGGGGGAGGAGGAGGAGGAGGAGGAGGAGAGGAGGGGGAGGAGGAGGAGAAGGAGGAGGAGGAGGAGGAGGAGGAGGAGGAGGAGGGGGAGGTAGAAGGAGGAGGAGGAGGAGGAGGAGGAGGGGAGGAGGGGAGAAGGAGGAGGGGGAGGAGGAGGAGGAGGAGGTGGAAAGAGGAGGAAGAGGAAGAGGAGGAAGAGGAGGAGGAAGAGGAGCCTGTTGCCACTCTGTTCGGTAGCTGGCTGATGTGTTCATGCCATTACAGGATGATCTAACCTTTAGAACAACGTGATAAAACGTTTGAAGCTTTCTGTTACATACATGTATGTATAGTACAGGATTACTGTTGATTCTAGTCTCCTATACAACCTTTCTATTACTATTTATCTCACTGGAGCTCCGATAAAAATAAAAGCAGGTGATCAGAAATGTCCTACTAATACAATAAGTATTTTACTGTTTGTTTTACTGAAGATTCTGAATGAATGTTAACTGAATTAACCAGCATTGCACATACTGCCTGCCTTTTGTTATCTTCATGTCTTCTATCATGAATATGTACTGGATTACATTAGTCGAATATACATCCTACAGTTAAGCACATCAGTTATTAGACTAATCATTTCTCTTCAGCGTAAATACAAACATGGCGCACACTGTCCGAGCAAGAAAGATACCAAACATAAACAGGTGGTCGAACAGAGCAAGTGAGAAGGTAAAGGAAAATTTGAAAGCTGACAAACGAATACACTTCCAAGCTATATCCCAGCATGCAGTTCTTTCTCCTTGTTAAAGTGACAGAAACCTTTTCCACGTTCAGACATATAGCTACCAAAATATTGTGATTTACATCTCAAAACTTCCTAAACAAATAACAACAAATGAATCTAAGCTGACTCTTTACCAACATTTAAATATGTTCTATGAACTTGTTTATTCGCTAAACATGAACTATCAAACAAAATACATGCTGTACTTTTTTTTTTTACTTAAACTTGCATAAACATAATTGGCTCCCACAGTTATGTTGACACCACCGTGCTGCTAGCATCATTGACGGGGGCCACCTCCCGATTCTTCTTCCTGCAGAGCCACAACAAACATTCAACCTAAACAAAAAACAGCTGCTGTACATGAAAATGATTACCTAAGGAATATGCCCATGCATAATCATTTCTCTTACAATCGGAGAATTATTGTAACACATGGCGGTTTGTACATGTTTGTATAATCAAAGTACTGAAGTAGTAGTTTGGAAGCATCAGATTATGCACTAGTTGCCTTATCCAAGCAATTATAAAAACACAGCCTCCAATGTAACCATGGTAATTGATACGCATGAGTTTTGATAATTGCTTCTACGTAGACGTGGTTGGAGTTTTAATGATTTAACGTTTGTACCTTGGCAGTGGAGTCATAAAGTTGTGAGACTCATAGATACATCATAATACTGGTAATAGATAAACAGAGATGCACCCACGGAATTTGATAGGAGGTTAACTGTGTTGAATTGTTTGATGGTTTTTGTGTGGACAAGTTGTCCGAGCACCATCCAGTGTGACGCCTCAGCAACACTGGAGGAGTTCGGTCAGGGAAAGACATCAGCTTGAAGCTGTTTTGTGTAAATTAAGTGTTTTTGTGTAATCATAGAAAAGTGCTATTTTTTCAGTGATCATTGGGAGTTCTTTACTACTTACAACGACGATGATTGGAGTGAAAACTACAGCCTACAAAGGCCTGTTTTAAAATTAAAATGCTGTGTAATGTGTAAGACTAATGAGGGAAAATAGTGTTAACATTTTGGAAACTGAGTGGTGAACTTGTTTAGTGCTCTTCAAAGTCGTGATACACTCAGACACTTATTGGCTTTTTAAACTGAGATAAAAGTAAAATGATTAAATTAAGAATTGGATGGCATAAATAGAGTAAAAGGGGATTTTTCTTTTGTTTTTGAAGTTTGATGATGGTGTATATGAGATCACTTTGCGGCTCCCCATGTTAAGCTGAACAAACTAGCACTGGAACAGCCAGGATCAGGGAGCACCATGGCCCATGGCACCACAGCTCCACACCCCCCGAGCTACCAGCCCACCAGTGTCTACTCATCCTGGGATGCCAGAGGAATCCACAGTGCAACCGGAAAGTCCAGATGTCACCATTGCTACGGGAAATGAACCTCGTGTCGACAAGCGTCGATGAGAAACAGGAGCCACCGGACGACAGTGAGACTGACCACGACAGCGTCTCCACATCGTCATCTGAAGCTGATGCTTGGCATTTGCAAGGGTTCAGTTATACATTGTCTGACCAAGATGTCATGGATGCCCCTGCTGTGAAGAAGGTCTTATGGGATGAACCATGAACCATGACTGTGCCAAATAATGATACATCATGTATTCCTCAGTGTGTTGTGCTAATCATATGGTTGACCATTTAAAGAATGGTCATGTTGTTAATCGTAGAATAGCATTACCCTGTGTTAATCAATACTCATGTATGTGTGCAGTAAGTTGTGTGAAAACATTTATTGTGCATGTTTGGAGACATTTATGGTGTTAGCTGAAAACATTTATTATGTGTGTGACACTTGTCAGTGAGGGAATGTAGAGGAGAAGTAGAACGGAACAGAATGACCACTGTGGAAGTGAGTTACAGCCTGAACAGAAAGGCACAGAGAGTCAGAGGAGGAGAGGAGGGTAGATGGAGTTCAAACGGGGGCCAGGTACCAGGGGGAGTCCTCGACTCCAGCGAGTCTCTGGGGACTGAAAACTTGAAGCCAGGCAGGTCTGCAGGACCACTGTGGACACAACAACAGCAAAGCAGAGGAGTAAGTCTGTACCCGGTGGAGGACAAGTGATGATGCACAGACAAATTGCTGATTTGACAAAATATATGAAGGTAAAGGTGTATAGGCTCGGACCTACGTGTGATCTGACAGTGGTGTGATCTCTGAAACGGAGGGGGTGAAGGGGGATAGCCGGCATGTAGAAAGACTCATTTTAAGTGTGTTCAGTAGTCGTCGGGGAATCTGCGGCTCTCGGGAGTCGTCGGGGGGAATCCATGGCTCAGAGTGTTTGTTCTGGAGAATAAAGACTCTTTTGCATCCAAGTCCGACTTCTCATCTACTTTTATCTCCAAGACTTACGTTTTTTACCAATAGAGTTGGAAAATTAGAGAAAATGCTCATGAAATCATTGGGCAACACAACTGGCCCAGATCGACGTGCCATGATTTCTCCACGACAAGACAAAATGTTTTCTCGCTCTTTTGTATTCGTCCCGGAAGAAACCGATGATTACAGTCCATCTCCTTGTTCCTGTGTGTGCGCGACATCGGTGAAATCAGTGACGTATCACCTTTTGCAGTGACGCAATAACATGACTCTCACTTGGCTCCGTTGACAATGGAAAAAGAACCGGTTCTTTGGCGGTGCTCATTTAAGAGCTGGCCCTGGCACCGGCCCTCAACTAGCTCCTGGTTCTTTCTGGTGGAAAAGCCCTAACAGTGGGTCGCCACAGATTATTTTTTCTGCTGATGCGTTTGGGAGCTCCATCTTTCAGTGACGGTGCTGTTGAGGATCTCCAGTTAACTTCCTGCTGTAACACCAACAATATGCACGCACCGCATCGTGCACATAATGGAAAAGGTCTGCTATTTCAAACAATATTATGCGACACAAAATTCACTATATTTAGCCAAAGTGATAAAGATGGAAGGTTTACAATCCTGAGTGATAAAGATGAAAGGTTTACAATCCGGCCACTTAGTCACACCACTGAATATAAACGTTAACAGCAGAATGTCACTGATGGAGCCTCGACAGCAGCAGGAAGCAAAACACACTGCAAGTTTTCATTTGGGCCTCAAACACAAAGTCACTGACTCCTGCTGCCAGTTAGCAGAACCTCCACTGGAAGAACATCTCTGGTTTAATGATCTAGTGACATATAAATAAATACAGCATAGAGCCAAATCAGGCAGAATTCGGATCTCAACCACTAAATAGGCAATAATCATAACGCACCATGAGAAGTCAAAATAAAACGATATGCTGATTGTTGTGGTTTAGAGTGAAGGTATCAGTGATTTTGTCCCTTTTTTTTTTTTTTGCAAAATGTTTTATTAATATTGTATAAGTCAGTCACACAGTCACTAGGAAAAATACGCTCAATAACAGGAAGTGGTAAGTTCAAAGGTTACGAATCAGATCACACTGCTTTTTAGGTTAAAAAAAAAGTAAAACACAAATACATGTTTTGTTGGCTCATCTATTAATTAACCAGACAACAAATCACAATGTTCACACATTTAAAAAAAAATCTAAATAAACCACTTTCAAAGAAAAAACAATATATAGGCTATATATCATTGGGGGGTGCAATGGCTATCCAAAAATATATTTTAATTCTATTTTAAATATGTCTATGAATATAGTACGTAAAGTAATTTGCGTGGTTGTCATGGTGACGCGAGGTTGCTGAGTATAAAAGGCCCAGCGCATCTTTCAGGTTCACCTTTCTGCACTTGGACATTTGACCGACTGCGGAGCTCAAACCTGCTGCGGAGAAAGACTCTTGCCAAAGACTTCAGATCGATCGAGTCAAGCTACTGGACATCTCTTCTCTGTGGAGGACAAATCTAGAGGGTCAGTGACTGAAACTCTGGACATGGACGTCAACAGAGCGCCGGAGGGCCGGGGGGCCGGCGGGCCGGAGGGCGGGGGGGGCGGGGCCGGCGGGCCGGAGGGCGGGGGGGCGGGGCCTGCTGGGAGGAGACGCTGCTGGCAGGGAGCTCAACTTTTCTTTACTCTTTATCTTTCCCTCAAGATCTCACTGACTAGTATGACGCTGTCGATGTGACTTTGTGCTCAGATATTTAGCATCATGTATCAACGTGCTTGAATCGCTTGTCGAACGTTTGTCTGTAAAAACAAAACAAACAAAACAAAACAAAACAAAAGGATGTTTTGTGTATTGGAATGTGTTAAATCCAGTTTCCAGGCCAATATTAATTGAAAAGAATTGTTTTGTATGGATTTGAGTGAGTAAGAATGCTTCAAAAGCTGTTTATAATTTGATGAAATAACTGGATTAATAAAAAAGAAAAAAATAGCCAAACGGGTTTCTGGTGCACAGGAGACGTTAAAGGAGACGTTAAAACTCGCAGGTCTGATCACTGCAGCAGGTGATCATCAGCCTCACATCTCCTGTTTTAACGCAGGAAGCCTTTATTACACTCTGAATTATCTGTACATGTTCAGAAAAGTTACTGGTTCGTCCACCGCTGTGCGTCCTGCGTCCTCCATGTCTCTGTGTGCTGCACACAACGTTTCCCTCAGGCTGGTGGCGCCAGAGAGCAGCAGCTCAGACACGTTCTGCCTTTAAAGGTGGATTTATCCTCATTTAGTTTATACATGCAGCGAGACAGATTGAAGAAGTGAAATCCTCCCAATAGGTTTGTGTATTTTTATCACTTCTTTTAACCAAATATTATACAACGCCAATTTTGTGTCAATTCTAAGTGAAATTAAGCAGGATTTAGAACGCTGGGCCTCCCTGCTTCCTGGTTAGGTCGTATATCTCTGGTTAAAATGAATGTATTACCTTGGCTTCTATACCTTATTCAAAACATTCAAGTTATATTCTCTAAAACAGTGCTGAAGGATGTAAATGGATGGCTCAGCTCATTTATTTGGAATAAGCGCCGACCTCGCCTCAAGATGGCAGTATTACATTTACCAAGTTCAATGGGCGTCTTTGACATGTCTAATACTAAAATCTACCAACTTTGTGCACATTTAAGATTTGTAAAGGATTGGGTTAAAGGTAAAACCTTGATATGGATGGATGTTGAAACGGCATTGTCTCAGTGCAGACTTTGTAATCCTATATTAACAATATAAAGTCATTCTCATCAATGCTTTATCAACGGGAATCAAATAAATACAGAAAAAAGTATTTCCCAATTTCTTTTTTTTATTTTGACTCCCTCCGTGTGAAACCTGGACCTGATGGATGAAGAGCTGAGATCCTGGTTCACATTCTTCCTTTTCAAAAACTTCTCCATCACTGTCACTGACACAGTACTTTGATACAAGATGGTAGCAGGAGGTGGAGATGAACCACACTGACGGCTGTTAAGTTTCATTTCACCAGCAAAGTTCTGTGCTGCCCTCTAGTGGTGAAGAGTATTGTAGCATCACGGAGTTGGTCGCTGCAGGGCATGATGGGAGTTCAGGTTATGTGTTGCTGGAGGTAATTGAGGGTTATTGTTGGGGTTGTTGTGTGTGTTGGTTTGTGCTTGTGTTGTGTTTTTGTTCCTCGGTTCAGATAGTTAATTATTTCGTCTAGTTTGGTTTGTTGAACGTTGGTGTGCAACCAGGAGTGAGAAATGTGTTGTGTGGAGTCTGATCCTGTTATGAAGTTCCAGTAACATGTGTTAATGTCAAAAAAAAGTCTCTGGTGATCAGCAGGCTGAAGAAAACCTCAACTCAGAACAATTCTTCTGTGGCACAGTGGAATCCCTCATTGACCTTTTTCCAAACAATAGACTGTCATTTGAACAGTTCAGTCACACATACAACCTCACCAAACAAGATTTTTTTTTCGCTTTCTGCAAGTAAGACACTACATCACCCACAGAACAACTCTTCGTGATCACCCTGAAATATCTGCTGTTGAGAAAATGCTGTTTCAACAACGGCTGAAAGTATCTCATGTTACTGTGTTCTGAACAGACTGTCTACTTCTGACACACAGAGGGTCGGGGGTGTGTGGGAGAAGGAATTGTCCATCACCATAGATGAAGAAATGCGGGATGTGATCTGGTCTAATGCAAAATAGATTTCAATTTGCACTCGGACAGGAGAAATGCAACTAAAAATTATACATAGAATACATACTATATATCGCCTCACAGTCTTTAACCACTCCCCTTTGTGTTTTAAGTGTAAAACTGATGTGGGAACATTGACTCGTTGTTTCTGGTGTTCTGGTCATAAACTTCAGATATATTGGGCTCAATTTCTACTTGAAATTCAAAAGATTTTCGGTCTAAATATTGAGATGGACCCGTATCTCTGATCCTTGGACTTTCATCTAAACAAGTGAAAACAGCAGCTGGAAAAAGACTATTCAATATTTTCACATTTGCTGCCAAGAAAACTATCCTGGTACCCTGGATTACTGACAAAGTTCCATCTGTCGGCGGTTGGCACAAAATAATTTCTGAACGGATTCTCTTAGAATACCTGAGGAGTATCATACACACCAGCATAGACCAGTTCTACAGAGTGTGGCACCCGTACCTGGACTAGATTGGACCAGACCTTTCAACCATCCTTCTAAAATGATTCCTGTACAACTGAATTGTATTGGTAACTGTTGTGTAGATATACTGTAAATCTCAACCACCACCTCCTATATGTTGTATATTCTTTTTATATAGAGCTGTTGCAATAAAAAGAATGAAACAAAAAAAAATAGAAGAAGAGAAATGACACAGGAAGATTAATGCACAGAGCTCCAGGAACGGCTGCAAAGACGTTTGAATGAAGACGTTGCATTAGATCAGCTACTAAACAGGGGGAACAAATACAGATGCAGAGAAATCAAACACTATAATTTGTTTTATTTTGAAGATGAGGAACAAGGTGAGATTTTCTGATTCTCTTTGTGGGGAAAAAACAAATGTCCTCAGGCATGAAGTTTGACACGTGAACCCTCATAGAAGTGCAAATAGCAGAAATAAGATGTGACAGGTTCGGTGTGGATCACTTCAAAATTCATTTAAAAAATATTCCCAACAGCAGCAGTGTTTTGGATTTGTGATTTAACTTTATTAGCTACGTGCTCAGTGTGCGCCAGACTCCAAAAACCACCACAGCAACCACAACAGGACGGCTCTGAAGAGGAACATTCCTCCATGTTTGATCAGTGACACTCCTGACATTGTTCTCATGTCTCCTGTCTTGCAGGCGTCGCCTCTCAGTTCTACGTCATCGAGAACCCTGGGGGAGGTGGCCTCTCTGAGGTCATCAGGATTCTCCATGATGAGGTTGACGACATCCCATCGTCATCCTCGACGACGAAGAGGAGCAGCAGGAGGAGGAGTAGGAAGAGGAGGAGGAGGAGGAGGAGGAGGAGGAGGAGGAGGAGGATTTCTCAGTCGAGGACTTGGATCAGCAGCTGGTGGGGGGCTGGCCCTATTGGCTGGGACATGACTCTGGTTATGAGAGCATGTCTGAGGATGAGGAGGATGAGGAGGAAGTTCCTGGAGACTTCCTGGAGGGCTGGAACCTTGCTCCCCCCCGCCCCCCTCCTCCTGTCCCTCAGCGCTCCTGCCCCAGCAGGCCTCAGCACCAAGAGGAGCCGTGAGGAGAGCCCAGAGCCTCAGGTAAGTAAGAGAGCCAGGTGGGCGTTGGACCAGGATGAAGAGCGTCCGTCCACTTCGGCTCTTGTCTCCATGGCGACCAGCAGTGAGGACGAGCCCTCCACGTCCTCCTCCCAAGCCATCGTCTTCCCGAGACTGCCACGTGGGTTTCAGTGTCCCTTATGGGCGGACGACTCAGACTGACAGTCTGGAAAACTGAAACCCAAATCATTTCCACCAAAGAAGCATTTTCCATTTAACACACCTGGAACATCTCAGGTAATATTGCACTCGGATGCGTTTCTGCCCGGTAACTTTGATCGGTTGGTTGTTTGTTTGTTTTTTTTCTATTGAGTCTAAAAGAAAAAAAAAAACAAAAAAAAAACGGAGGAACCGGAAGTAAGGGATGCCGTCAAGCTGAAGAAGAAGGAGTCCTACCGGGCACTGTTAGCTCATAGGACTCCCGAGGCAATCGACAGGTACCGGCAGGCCAAGCGAGCCGCAGCCCGGGCTGTGGTGGAGGCAAAAACTCGGGTCTGGGAGGAGTTCGGAGAGGCCATGGAGGAGGACTTTCGGTCGGCCTCGAGGAAATTCTGGCAAACCGTCCGGCGCCTCAGGCGGGGGAAGCAGTTCTCCACCAACACTGTTTACAGTGGAAGTGGGGAGCTGTTGACCTCAACTGGGGACATTGTTGGGCGGTGGAAGGAATACTTCGAGGACCTCCTCAATCCCACCACCACGTCTTCCATTGAGGAAGCAGAGGCTGGGTTCTCAGAGGTGGACTCGTCCATTTCCCAAGCTGAAGTCACCGAGGTTGTTGTGAAGCTCCTCGGTGGTAAGGCACCGGGAGTGGATGAGATTCGCCCAGAGTTCCTTAAGTCTCTGGATGTGCAGGGACTGTCGTGGCTGACTCGTCTCTGCAACATCGCGTGGCGGGCGGGGACAGTGCCTCTGGACTGGCAGACCGGGGTGGTGGTCCCTCTCTTCAAGAAGGGGGATCGGAGGGTGTGTTCCAACTACAGAGGGATCACACTCCTCAGCCTCCCCGGGAAAGTCTATTCCAGGGTACTAGAGAGGAGGGTCCGGCCGTTAGTCGAACCTCGGATCCAAGAGGAACAATGCGGTTTTCGTCCTGGTCGTGGAACACTGGACCAGCTCTATACCCTCCACCAGGTGCTTGAGGGTTCGTGGGAGTTCGCCCAACCAGTCCACATGTGTTTTGTGGATCTGGAGAAGGCGTTCGACCGCGTCCCCCGAGATGTCCTGTGGGTGGTGCTCCGGGAGTACGGAGTCCGGGGTCCCTTGTTGAGGGCTGTTCGGTCCTTGTATTCCCGGAGCAGGAGTTTGGTTCGCATTGCTGGCAGTACGTCGGACCTGTTCCCTGTGCACGTTGGCCTCTGGCAGGGGTGTCCTTTATCACCGGTTCTGTTCATTACTTATATGGACAGAATTTCTAGGCACAGCCGGGGGCCGGAGGGGGTCCAGTTTGGGGACCACAGGATCTCATCTCTGCTATTTGCGGATGATGTGGTTCTGTTGGCTCCATCAAGCCTGGACCTTCAGCGTGCACTGACACGGTTCGCAGCCGAGTGTGAAGCAGCTGGGATGAGGATCAGCACCTCTAAATCAGAGGCCATGGTTCTCCACCAGAACAAGGTGTCTTGCCCCCTCCAGGTCGGTGGAGTGCCCTTGTCACAGGTGGAGGAGTTCAAGTATCTTGGGGTCTTGTTCACGAGTGGGGGAAAGATGGAGCGTGAGATCGACAGGCGGATCGGTGCAGCGTCTGCAGTTATGCGGACGTTGTATCGGTCCGTCGTGGTGAAGAAGGAGCTGAGCCAAAAAGCGAAGCTCTCGATGTACCGGTCGATCTTCGTTCCGACCCTCACCCATGGGTCATGAACTATGGGTCATGACCGAAAGAACGCGATCCCGGATACAAGCGGCTGAAATGAGCTTCCTCCGTAGGGTGGCTGGGCGTACCCTTAGAGATAGGGTGAGGAGCTCAGTCACCCTTAGAGATAGGGTGAGGAGCTCAGTCACCCTTAGAGATAGGGTGAGGAGCTCAGAGATAGGGTGAGGAGCTCAGTCACCCTTAGAGATAGGGTGAGGAGCTCAGTCACCCTTAGAGATAGGGGGAGGAGCTCAGTCACCCTTAGAGATAGGGTGAGGAGCTCAGCCACCAGGGAGGAGCTCGGAGTAGAGCCGCTGCTCCTCCACATCGAGAGGAGCCAGCTGAGGTGGCTCGGGCATCTATTTCGGATGCCCCCCGGACGCCTCCCTAGGGAGGTGTTCCGGGCATGTCCCTCCGGTAGGAGGCCTCGGGGCAGACCCAGGACACCTGGAGGGACTATGTCTCTCTATGGCCTGGGAACGCCTTGGGGTGCCACCAGAGGAGCTGGAGGAAGAGTCTGGGGCGAGGGAAGTCTGGGCAACTCTGCTCAGACTGCTGCCTCCGCGACCCGGCCCCGGATAAGCGGTAGACAATGGATGGATGGATGGATGGAGTCTAAAAGAGAAACAATAGTCGGGACATGTGGGGGCGCCCCCTAGAGGCAGGAGGACATCTACTGCTGAGGTGAAGCCGCTCATCTGCTCACTGAAGAGATGCTGGTTTGATTCCCACTTCCTCCTGTTCACATGCTTTTGTTTGGGAAGGACTGTGGTCAGAACAAGGTTCTGTTGTTTTTAAGGTCATCCTGCTGACAACGCCAGAATGTGGCGAGAACAACCCTTACGGAAAAATTATATATTGTAATCTTCATCTAGGAAAATATGACAATACATATACTGTGCATATAAAAACCAAAAACTGCATACATTGTTACATGCGATTTTATTGAGAAGTAATTTTCATTGAACCACTGGATTACAAAATGACATGTATTCAATTGATATGTCAACCATATTCTATAATGTGTCCTTAAAGGCATTTTAGAGGCACATTCAACCATGTATGACAAATTCAGGCAAGTGAAGACGAACGTGTGGATTGAAATCTGCAATTTAATCTACAAATATTGACTAAACAATGCTTTTACTGTTTGTCTGTTCATGCTGGCAGCTTAAATGTGACACTGATAAACCAGATGTAACATCTGCTGGTTCATGTCACTCCTCCACACTGGCTCTTGGAGGTATACATGCGTAGAAGCTGCTGAAAGTTGAAGCAGCTGCATGTTCCAACCGCTGTTGGAATATGCAAAGTTAGCAGACCACATAGGCCAAATGCTAACATTCGTTCACCACAGTGCACAAGGTCTTCCGTCTCACATGGAGGACCTGAAGTGCCACCATGAGTCGACACTTGCTGATGTCTTGTGCAGAACAGAAACACATTAGTCTGGATCTTGTGTTTCTCCCGGTCGCAGCGCTCATTGCAGCTGTCGACAGACCTCCAAACTTCAGTCTCCAGAGGTTTTTGCCAAACCTGCACAACCTCTTGGATTCCTTGGACATGATGGGGCACCAGCTAGTTGTTGTCTGTGGAGAGTTCAATGAGGATCTTCTCAGTCAAGGGACAAAGGTGGTCAAGAGCTGTTTCAGGGCAGAGGTTCTACTCAGCTGACCACATCTGCAACCACTGAGAAACTGACACTGCTGGATCACATTTCTATATCACAGCCTCAGATGTGTCTCCAAGCCGGTGTGCTCCAAACCTATCACAGTTTTCACAGCGCAGTTTACTGTGTTGTACATTGAGATTTACAGTCCAGGGAGCAGGACTGAATCAGTAACAAAACCCTGGACCTTACGGAACAACCTGGATGGAACGGACTCTCTCAGTAATGGAATGAACTATGATCACACGATCTGCAAAACCTTAGGACTGGATCACCAATAAAAACAAAAAACAAAAATAATTGGATGAAATGGAAAAATCTAAAGGAAAAACCTGAATGGAACGGACTTTCTCAGTAATGGAATGGACTGTGATCAAAATGTCCACTCACAGGACCGGATCACAATAAAACACAATCCTGGATCAAATGGGAAAAATACGTGGATTCAATGGAAAAATCTGGATCTACTGAAAAAGCCTGGATGTGGTGGATTCTCCTCATGTTGCAATGCCACTGTATGTCAATTTCAGATTATTGAAATTAATTTTTTCTTGTGAAGTATAATGTACTTGTTCTTTGTACCATACTTGTTCTTGTTTGATTGCAATCTCTGTAAAAGTGCCTTATAATGACTGTTGTCCTTAGTGTGAAATCAATACAAATTCATTGATTTAAACTTTACTGAAAGTATAATGTACTTTTATATTTGCACATATTTGTACGATTGGTCCTTTCTGTAAAAGTACCTTGTAATGACTGAATTAAACTTTACGGAAAGCTTCTATTTTGTTCCAGCCCTTGTAAATATGTTGTTTATTGCAGTTCTATGTCATTAAGTTTAAGGCATTTCATATCTGTTTGTTGTTACAAAGTTTTAATGGTTGTTCCATGTTTTGATAAACCACACAAAACCTTAAAAACAAGTTTGAATTGTTTTAGTTTTGTAGTCTTGTCCATGTATGTTGTCTCGTCTGAGTTTGTCTTGTGTGTCAGGTCTGTCTTGTGTCGTGTCCCCACTCGAGGCCTGCACCTTGTCGTGGTCAGTGGGCTTCTAACTAACTGTTCACATGTTGTTAAATGTGTGGCACACATGAGGAGGACATTCTGACTGTCTCTTCTTTCTCTCCTTTTTAAAAACTTCAGCTGGAATTGTGCTGAATCAACCAGTTGTGTCGTGTTTTAGAAAATCTTTTCAACAAATAGTAACATCTATTTTCCTAATAGTACTTTTGTGTTCTAAAGTTCACATTTGTCTTTTCTATTAGCAATTTCAACATAAAAATTTTTTTTTAATCTGCGTGTCGTCTCCTTTCACTCATTTAGACTTTGAAAGACTCTCAGCATTAGCATGACTTTTGTAGGGTTCAGGAGCATTTGTATCATGTGTTGTCCAAAGAACGAAATGTTTTTCTTTCTGCCTCTATCTTTTTCTTTCTATCCAAGGTTCACTGACAGTGAAAACGACTGAGGACACACCACTTTCCTGTGAGTTACACAATGTGAAATGTTATTATTACACATACATATTACCCTGTAATGGTGGCAGTACTGAGGAGGTATCAGTTGGTAGAAAGAGGCAGGCACAAGAAAATTCCCTCTGGAATTTCTTGGTTTTATTTATTGCTCACGTATGTAAAAACTGAACAGTGGCACTGGTGTCATCTCAGAGACAGCTTTGTAAAGTGCTGTTATATGGAGCAAAGTTATTCCCAACTCTTTTAACCTGGCGGTGCAGGTTTGGACCACAAGGTGGCGCTTTGATTCAAAGAAGCAACAGGGAAAAAAGCAACAGTGGGACACACAAGACAAACTCAGATGAGACAACATACATGGACAAGACTACAAAAATAAAACAATTTAAACTTTTTTAAAATGTTTTGTGTGGTTTATAAAAACATGGAACAACCATTAAAACGTTGTAACAACAAACAGATATGAAATGCCTTAAACTTAATGACATAGAACTGCAATAAACAACATATTTACAAGGGCTGGAACAAAATAGAAGCTTTCCGTAAAGTTTAATTCAATCATTACAAGGTACTTTTACAGAAAGGACCAATCGTACAAATATGTGCAAATATAAAAGTACATTACCGTATTTTCTGCCATATAAGGCGCACCGGGTTATAAGGCGCACCTACATTGATTGACATAATTTACAACTTCATTCATATATAAGGCGCACCGCCCTATAAGGCGCATGGAATAGACCAGTGGTCGGCAACATTTATAGCTCAAAGCCATTAGGTTACATTTTCCACTGATTCTAACACCCAGAGAGGTGCACACGCTATATTTTAATAGTCTACCTGCAGCCTATGCCAGGAGGACACTACACACAAAACCTTCTTCACTACTGGTTGACAACTTACAACTACCGGTAATAATAATAATAATAATAAACTAAACTACATGAACTAAGCAACAAAAACACAACACAACACAATTATTACCGACACCACAAACCAAATAGAACCCCCAATAATTGCATTTAAAACACCACAAACAGCTGCAATGAATTATGGGAGTTTCTATCGGCTGCACTGAGGAGCTCAGGTTGAATTTGTCGCTGCAAGGCATGATGTCCCATCATGCCTTGCAGCGACAAATTCATGTTTTGTGTTGTTGGAGGTTATTGTGGCTCGTTGTTGGGCTTGGTGTTGTGTTGATTGTGTTTATGCTGTGTTTTTGTTCCCCAGTTTAGGGAGTAATTATTTCATCTAGTTTATTTTGGTTTGTTAGAACGTTGGTGTGCAACCATGAGTGATTAAGGTGTTGTGCGGAGTGTCGTCCGCTCTGAAGATCCGGTTGCGAAGTTAGAGTTGTCAAAATAAAAGCTTCTGGTTGTTGAGCTGTCAAATAGCGGTCTTGAGTAGAACAATCGTCCATATATAAGGCGCGGTGGCAGCTTTTGAGAAAATTTGATATATTTAGGTGCGCCTTATAGGGCGGAAAATACGGTATACTTTCAGTAAAGTTTAAATCAATGAATTTGTATTGATTTCACACTAAGGACAACAGTCATTATAAGGCACTTTTACAGAGATTGCAATCATACAAGAACAAGTATGGTACAAAGAACAAGTACATTATACTTCACAAGAAAAAATGAATTTCAATAGTCTGAAATTGACATACAGTGGCATTGCAACATGAGGAGAATCCACCACATCCAGGCTTTTTCAGTAGATCCAGATTTTTCCATTGAATCCACGTTTTTTTCCCATTTGATCCAGGATTGTGTTTTATTGGTGATCTGGTCCTATGATTTTGCGGATCGTATAATCACAGTTTCTGTTATTGAGAAAGTCCGTTCCATCCCAGTTTTTCATTTAGATTTTCCCATTTGATCCAGGATTGTGTTTTATTGGTGATCCGGTCCTGTGAGTGGACATATTGATCACAGTCCATTCCATTACTGAGAAAGTCCGTTCCATTCAGGTTTTTCCTTTAGATTTTTCCATTTCATCCAATTATTTTTGCTTTTTGTTTTTATTGGTGATCCAGTCCTAAGGTTTTGCAGATGGTATGATCATAGTTCATTCCATTACTGAGAGAGTCCGTTCCATCCAGGTTGTTCCGTAAGGTCCAGGGTTTTGTTACTGATTCAGTCCTGCTCCCTGGACTGTAAATCTCAACGTACAACACAGTAAACTGCGCTGTGAAAACTGTGATAGGTTTGGAGCACACCGGCTTGGAGACACATCTGAGGCTGTGATATAGAAATGTGATCCAGCAGTGTCAGTTTCTCGGTGGTTGCAGATGTGGTCAGCTGAGTAGAACCTCTGCCCTGAAACAGCTCTTGACCACCTTTGTCCCTTGACTGAGAAGATCCTCATTGAACTCTCCACAGACAACAACTAGTTGGTGCCCCATCATGTCCAAGGAATCCAAGAGGTTGTGCAGGTTTGGCAAAAACCTCTGGAGACTGAAGTTTGGAGGTCTGTCGACAGCTGCAATGAGCGCTGCGACCGGGGCCTGGACTGACAACTCCAAACTCCAGATCAGTCACATTCTAAATGTGTCTCCACTCCTCTGCCCAGATGTTGCTCCGACAGTAAACGACAACTCCACCTCCATCTTTCTGGGCCATGTGTGGATAGTTTGTGTAGCACAGTGTTTCTCAACCACTGTGCCGCGAGATCAGTCAGGTGTGCCGTGGGAAATGATCCAATTTCACATTTTTTCTAAAAAAACATTTACTCTCACAGCCTCTGTCAGCTATGAGAGCAGGGTGCAGAGTAATATTGTATGAACACTGTGGCGAGTGCTGTGGCAGAATTGCTCTGAGTCAAAATTCTATTCTACCAGGTGAACACCAGAGGCTTTTATTTTGACATGAACACTCGTAACCGGAACTTCATAACAGGATGAGACTCCACACAACACATTTCTCACTGATGGTGGCACACCAATATTTAACAAACCAAACTAAACTAGACGAAATAATTAACTACAACTCGTAATATAAACAACCCACCAATGCCTATCCCAAACCGAAGACAAGAGAAAATAAAAATTCTTTTTTTTCCCACACCTGAAAAACAACCTTTTAGCTCAGTTGGTTAGAGCGAGGTGTTATTAACCCCTCGCTCTAACCAACGTGGGTTCGATCCCTGTACGGGCCACACAGTTTTTTGCCCCCAATAGAGAAATTCTGTTCTTTTTTAATGCTTTAACCTGCTTTCGTGTCACATTCTTGATTAATGACAAAGGTGTAAAACCCAATTTTTACTCAAATTAGTCCAGAAGAAGTCAGGCTTTTGATGAGACCTTCCATTGCTAACACAACACAGCACATCTGTTCGATTCTCGCTTTGAATGTTTCCAAGCCCTGTAGTTAAACTGAGTCAACACGGAAGTGACAGAATTAACCAAAACTGACTAGATCACATCACTGTTTTCTCAACTACTGTGGTGAGATTCAGTCAGGTAGTTCGTGGTGGGTGCCACAGAAGAATTGTGCATATTCAAGACATTATTCTACCTGCTACAGACCAGAGGCTTTACTTTGACATGGACACTCGTTACTGGAACTTCATAACAGGATGAGAGTCCACACAACACATTTCTCACTCATGGTTGATCACCAACATCCAACAAACCAAACTAGATGAAATAATTAACTATCTCAACCGAGGAACAAAAACACAACACAAGCACAAACCAACACACACAACAACCCCAACAATAACCCTCGATAACCTCCGGCAACACATAACCTGAACTCCCATCATGCCCTGCAGCGACCAACTCCGTGATGCTACAATACTCTTCACCACTAGAGGGCAGCACAGAACGTTGCTGGTGAAATGAAACTTAACAGACGTCAGTGTGGTTCATCTCCACCTCCTGCTACCATCTTGTATCAAAGTACTGTGTCAGTGACAGTGATGGAGAAGTTTTTGAAAAGGAAGAATGTGAACCAGGATCTCAGTTCTTCATCCATCAGGTCCAGGTTTCACACTGAGGGAGTCACTATTAAAAAAAGACATTGGGAAATACTTTTGTCTGTATTTATTTGATTCCTGTTGATAAAGCGTTGATGAAAATGACTTTATATTGTTAATATAGACTGCAGAGTTTCACATTTTAACATTTTCGGTTGGTGGTGTGCCTCCAGATTTTTCCAAAGAAAAAAGTGTGTCTTGGCTCAAAAAAGGTTGGAAAACACTGTCTTATGTAATCATATTAACTACTCTTAAACTCCACTGTGTGTGTTTGAGTGCGTGCGTGCGTGTGTCCGCGGACGCACGCTATTACCCGGTACTATCGCTTGACGGTGATGCCTTCACAATCCTTCGTTTGTTTCATAATCAGCTAAAATCTATTCAGCGGACAAATTAGATCCACTATTTCCACTATCATCTTTCACCAAACGCCGCAATTTCAACTCTTATCTTTAAAATTTAAAATATATTGCAAAAAACAAGAAGCACTTCGCATTTGCAATGTGCTTCAGTTTGATTTGAGTCTTCGGCTGTCACGTGAAAAGCCTTTTATGCCGACAGACCATGAACGCAGCAGCGCTCCCTCCAGCCTGTGGCGGACTGTCCCTCGTCCTCCTCGTCCTCCTCCTCCTCCTCCTCCTATTCGAACCGGCTGCAAACCCCCGAGCTCCCGCTTCATTGCTCTTTCCACTCACTGCATGTAAGTTGTGGTAGCAGAGCTGGTGACTAATCCCCGGGCGGTGCCACGGTACGTGTTTCCTCAGCGACGTGGCGGGTTTTAAAGCTAACGGGACAGCTAGTCTGCTCACTGCACTGTTTACCGTTAGTGCGGGCGGCAGGTTAGCTTTAGCCTGTGTGTGTGTGTGTGTGTGTGTGTGTGTGTGTGTGTGTGTGTGTGTGTGTGTGTGTGTGTGTGTGTGTGTGTGTGTGTGTGTGTGTGTGTGTGTGTGTGTGTGTGTGTGTGTGTGTGTGTGTGTGTGAATGGGGCTGTAGTTTCTGACAGGCGGTTTGTTTCCAGCTGTTTTAACAACTCAGGGATCGTTCGTGTCACCTTGCAGTGGAGATCAGGACTCAGTCACACTGGCACCACCTGCTGAACGATATTTACTCACAATTCACGAGGTCAAACTTATTTTACTTCAGAGATCACAGGCGCCCAGATTAGATCCCCAGTAGGTCACGCGAGTAAACTCCACTTTGTGTTTCGTGTTACTGCTGAAGGTGAAATATAAAGAGAAAGACCAATTGTCACGTGATAAATCGCTAATTTAATTCAATTGCTTTTCTATATTGCAGAATGCAACACAGTCATTTCAAAGTACTTTACAGAGGAAAAGAACAACAATTCCACCTGAGTACGTCTCGGAGGAGACGGTGGGAAGGACAAACTCCATTTCACTGAAGAAACCTGCAGAACTGGACTCAGAAATGGAGATTTTCTGCAGAATGAGACTCAGAAGTAGAGACTGGCTGCTGTTCCGGTTTGGGTTATGGAATAGAAAAGGACAGGACAGACAGATTGTCGATCAGGAATTCAAACCCTGGTTCGGGTAGGAATGTGGATTTGTTGGGAGAGATTCAAACCCTGGACCATGACAGACACATTCTTTTATATGACGTGCATTTAAGTTGCTGCAGGTTTTGGAAAGCCTGTTGTGAAACCATTAATGTTGTTGTTTTTTCCCCCCTCAACATTGGTTATCATTTAACCTTAGAAATAAAGTCCATGTCAGTTCCAGTGTCCTACAGCCACGCACAATGAGTGTATTCAGCCTTAAAATGCTGCCAGCTATTTGGATGATGGCTGTTATTCATTAATACCACCTGCACTTTATTGTTGAAGCTGCAATCAAAACTATAAAATAGCCTTGACAATCATTCACTCCGTGAAATAGCGATACACTTCTGTATACAGTATGTTGCACTTGTTATAGTTAGTAATACACTGACTGGGGTTAAAGTCCATTTGATTCACTCAAGGAGATTCAAATGGCCATTCAAGCAGGACATCTTAAGAAAACTGACGAAAAAAGCAGTTCTGCTAGAAACAGTCACCCAAAATCCCCCCTGAACATCGTGCAAGTCTGATCAGCAGCTGCAGGAAGAGCCTGGCTGATGTTGTGCAGCAGTTCCAGGTTTGCACTTTGGCTTTACTTCTATCCAGCTCTCGCTCTGCTTTAAGTGAACAATGGAACGTTTTCTTGCCAAACGCTTTTATACTCGATGCATCGACATTTACTCAGTGCTTTTTTTCCCCTTCCCCTTTTCCTGGTGGTTGTGACCGTTTCAACCACACGTCAACGTTCTAGGCTCCAGAACGGAGCGAGGAAACCTCTTCCTGGAGAGGTTGGGTGTGTCCGACTGCGTTTGGCTTCACAGGTTTTGTAATACACTGAATAGTGTCTCTCCTTGGAGCTAATTAAGTCATAAAATGGTTTGGGAACCACTCCTTTAGAGCATGTCTTTAGAAGAGAGCACTCTTATAATCAAGTCCATTTCATAAAAGCCAACCTGCAACAAAAGAAATGATGCGTGAACGCTGAAAGGTCACTTTTGCATAATGCAACAACCTGAATCAAACAGATCTGTGGCGTAACAAGGAGGAAGCATGTACATGGACAGAAAAAGACATTTTCAATGAGTTTTGTGAGTTGCTGTGTTTCAACTTCCGTCTCTTTTCCCATGCAGCATGAGCTTCGCACGGCAGATCCTGAACACCTCCACTCTCGTATGTCATACGGCTCACGGAACCTGCAGGAGGAGGTTTTATACTTCACAAGTAAGTTGACTTCTCCAACGCTTTCACCATCTTGCATGTCACGTCGAGGGTTTCAGGAATGTTTGAGCAAAGATTGTGGATTTTATTGTCAGGAGTGTTGCGACGTAACACATGCTGAATGAGAATGTAATGTCGTACACTCGGCGTGGCTGAAGGCTATTGTTGGGGCTGAAGGTCAAGCAGCTGTGCGTACTTTGACTGAAAATACACAATATTATGTTTGGGGCACAATTCTGAGATCAATGATTGACAAACTTTTTGTCTCAAGAGAGGAAAGTTCGACAACATCCTTAAGTTACCTCAGTATCTAACAATGAGACACAAACGAATCAGTTTTACTACTTTGTACAAAGATCCACTTTATGAAACTTTTATTAAAGGAAAAGTACGAGTACCGATACAAGTACGTACTTATAAAATGCCATGAATTAGGGATGCACCATAACTGTTTCCGACCGATACAGATATCGGGGGCATTATTTTATCAAAATTATTTGTCAGTGCATATGGAGAGTCGTCTGTCCAAAGTGAAAGTTTTCAACCTGTAAACATTTGTGATTAGGCTTTAAATGTGTAAGAACATCTGTTCATCTGTAATAGAATTTGCACACGAAATCAGATTTGTCAACTCGTACAACAATATTTGTAGTTGAAAAGTCTACGTTTTCGGCTTCAAGTGCTGAAAATACAGACTAGTCACCAGCTGCACGTTGAGCAGCTTCACAATTGGCTGCCTTTTTTTTTTTTTTTTTTTACACGTGACTTTTGTTACACTTCTGTAGTGAGAGGATTCAAAGCTGTAAAGTCAGAGTTTCTCTGCCCTGAGCTCAGGCTCGCAGGATTCTCAGGGTCGCAATCCATAAATAACTGATCAAGTACTTTATCAACAGAGAGAAAACTCTGTTGATTTTCTCTCTCTCTCTCTCTCTCTCTCTCTCTCTCTCTCTCTCTCTCTCTCTCTGTCTCGTTTTTTCTTTAAAAAAAAAAAATTACATAACCACACCCCCCAGGCGTTACCATATTTGAAACCCGTCCGCCAACTAAGTGTGGAGTTATGGACAGTTTTCTACTCCCATCCTATAGCCTTAAAGGCTCCAGTATTTTACTACTGCATCTACCCTCCACCTGGGGCAGTACGCAGCGTATACGCTCACGGTGCAGGATCTGTACTGTAGACCGAGCGACTGAGCTCACTGATGTGTGTCAGTCACACTTTAGTCATGTTCAGCATGCAGCATGTTGTGTGGGTCTACCACTGCTGCTCCACATGTCTGGTGATTCAGTTGCTGGTGTTTATCTGAGCTGTCTTTCTCCTCCTATGTTTAACTTTGTCATTCTCAATAATATCAAATCTCCAAACCGCTGACATGGCGCGTGCTCTCTTGCGCACCGGTGGCTGAAGTTGCTGATGCATAACGTCCTGTAATCCTCAACAGGTAGTATTGAGGAGCTTTCATGAATACGATTACACCGAGCGGTATCGGAGGCAGTACCTGATACTGGTATCTGCATCTTTGCATTCCCAGTTAGTACCATTACAACCAGGTGATGTTACTTGTGCTCAAATAACCAATGAACATTTATCACATTGAAAATGAGAAACGTTTATTAGAATGCGGTATTTCCCTCCAGATTCAACACTTTTCAACACTTTTCAACACTTTTCAACACTTTTCAACACTTTTCAACACTGTTATAATGGATGAATGATTCATGTGTACACCTTGTCAAATTGTAGCAAGACTACTGGTGTACTATTACAGCACACAGTGGAGGGGGGGGGTGGGGGGGGGGGGGGGGGGGTACGTTAGGTAACGGAGTAAAATTATGATCCAAAACAGGTCGAGGTGGAAAACAAAAGCCTAAATGAGCTGGAGTTCATCTGTCATGAGTGAGATCTAGTGTGAAATATAACAAAACTAATTTCAGCCAGGCACACTGTTAAAGAGGCCTCATTGGTTTGAGGTCAACGTCGTTGCAGACAGGAACGTTGGTCACGTTTACTCAGTGAGAGGGAGTTTTCCTTCAGAAAAGTAGAAACAAAAAAACACCTTGGAGCAATTATTCACCCTTGACTAAACAAAACGAGGTCTACTTAGAAGAAGCAATGACAACATGAGTGACTCGGCAGTACTTTAGGTGTTCAGCAATCAAGGCAACAGTTATCGAAAGAGCGGAACCAAACTCTTCGTCCGGGGCCGGAACTCTCAGGCCCCGTTTACATGAAAACGTTCCTCCACCTCTGTGGAAACGGGGAAGTCATCGGTAAAAGTAATCCAACTTGGGTGTTTGTCCATTCGAATGTCTGTACCGGCCATTGTTAATGTTTATAGCGCATCGTTCTCTGCATGGATGTGTCTGTGGTTTCATAAGAAAATAAAACAAACAACAGCACCCACTATGAAATATATGAAATGAATATATATTCATATGAATATGAAAACAACACGGTTGTCAGTGTTTTTGCTGTTTAGATGCAAACGGACATCATTTTCAAAACATTGCAGTAGAAACTTGAAACTTTCCTAAAACGAAAACGCAAAAACACTGTTTTCATTTGAAATGTCGCGTAAACGGGGCTCAAATAAAGTGTCTCCGTCGAGATAAAAGTTCTTTTTGTTTTTACGAGTTCTGAACATGAAGTGTTTGTCTATTGTTCTGTGCATTTTGTTGTATTTGTGGCAAGAGCAGGGACTTTTCTGGAGATGATCTGCTCGTCCACAGGAAATTGACTGGATTGTTTTACGACAAATAATCCTTCACCCTTCCAGGAAACTTAGAACAACAGCCCATCATGAAGAATCCAAACCTTCGCTTGCTCTGTTTTATTCGTTCTCCTGCTGCTCTGCCACTCCGTTTCATTGTTTGACTTATTGGTTCTGATCAAAACACTATTATCCAGCTGTGAAACAGCTGCCGTCGCTGATGACCTGAACGTAAATTAACTGTTAGCATTGTTGGTTTTATGTTGCAGCGCGCAATAATGTCACGGCACACAAACACCAAAAGAATCGAAGGGCTGGACAAGAACGTGTGGTGAGTGAAGGCGACTCAGACGTGTCTTTATATTGATTAATCAGGATTAAGGTTATGTTCTGACTTTTTTGCACGACGCTGTCGCCACACGGAAGCAAGGCACAACAGCACAGATGGTACTTGTTAATATTTTGTGTGTACATTCTTTATTATTCCCTCAATAACAATCTTCCTCTTGGATCAGCTTCTTCAATACAACCTTTTCGTTTTTGATATTTGTGTTTTGTTTCACAGCTCGTCAAACCAGCTTTTGACATTAAACATTACATTCAATTTGTGACACAACTGGGAATTGTGTTCTATCACTTTATTTACGAGGTTATGAAGTTATAGGCTGTTGAAATTTACAAATGTAAATGCTTGACATGCGGGAGCTTTGTATCACTGAGCCACATCAAATGACTGAAACACTATCGTATAACGACCAGCGTGCCTGGAAGAAAAGAGATTATGAATGTTGAGGGTGGTTTTTCTTAGTTTCTTTTTAAAACAGAGTTTATCTGATATTAATCAAACTCCTGGAAAAGTGCATGAAAGTCTAAATCAGTCACCCGAATATGAAGTTGGTCCATTGAACCAAACAAAAATTAATAAAATGTCAAACTTGCTTTTCAAGGTCGGTCGTTGTTTGGTCTTTCCTCGGTCACGCTAAGCAAGTCCTTAGTGCCAACTTGTGTGGGATGTTTTTCTTTTTCTAATGTCTTTTGATGGTGGACAAAGAGGCTTTGCAGGACGAACGCAGCGGGCGTAGCCAAGTGATTGTATATAAACATGGTGAGATTTGTTTGCTCCTGTGCTGCTTCAGGGTGGCTTTCACTGCACTGGCAGCGGACCCTTCCATTGTGAACCTGGGCCAGGGCTTCCCCGACATCCCCCCACCTTCCTATGTGAAAGAGGCCCTCGCCAAGGCCGCATTGGTGGACAGGATGAACCAGTACACCAGAGGCTTTGTACGTTTTCAGACACGCTCAACCGATTCAGCTGGTTTCAGTTGGTCGTCTCGTAGTCCGACGATCATGAATGCAGCTGCGTTAAAGAGGCTCGGCTGTCACGTGTATGACATCACACTATTGCATGTTTAAATTAAATGAGGAAAAAAGTTCAACGTATCTGCTTCACATTCACGTATCGAGAGAGCAAATGTTTAGCGTTATTACTTTTCTGTAATTGTAAAACACGGCAAACTTCAAAAGAACACTTCCCAGTTCACCACAACACCATGGAAACGTGAGGCACCTGCTGATAGCAGGGTCGTCACTGATTGGCCAGCAGCACAGTCCGTCTCTGTGATAGGAAGCCACTGCTGCTCGCTGAAGCACGATCCGTCGACGATGGTTAGATCCGTCTTCCATAGTTAAGAGACAATAGAGTTAGTGGTCATGCTGGCCGACAGGGACTGACGGCGGCTCGAGGCTTGATTGACGCTTTGATAGTTCATTTTAAACTTGCTTCATTATTACAGGCTTCAATGACACACCGTGCTCAAGGAGGACATCTAGTGGTCAATAGAATTAAGTGCAATGGAGACGTTGCGAAAACATGCGTGCTTCTGTTCAATTACTCTAAAGCCCCGTCTCCACCGCACACAAGTGCCGGGACGGAGCGGAACGGTACGGAAGAGAGACCCCGACCGAAATTTTGGGTCGCGTCCCCACTGCAGAGAGGAACTTAAAAAGTGGGCGGGGCTTATGAGCTCCGCAGAAATGTCACATTACAACAGAAAAGAAAGTCGTCAGATCTAGATCTTGTGAATCATCTGTTGTGGTTTACATCCTCCACTTTGCAGCGGTTATTTTTTGCAGCGGAGAGCTGCAGCCGCTTCCGTGTTTGTTGTGAGAGAGCGAAACCTCCGGCCACTTGCCGGCAACTTAGGGCGACTTGCCCCGCACTCGAGCGCTGGGGGGCGGGGCAAGTGGCCGGAGCGTTCCCCCCGGTTGGCTGAGGCACAGACACGGGAGTCTGAGCTTTCTGCTCAAACATAGGAGGTTCTCCACTCCGGCGCTGATCGCGGTCCGGCAGCACAGCGCCGGAACACGGAGGCGCCGAGCTCCGAGCTCCTTTTCATGGCTTCCGTGGTCCGTCCCCGCGATAAAGCGCCACTAACCGCGGCTGAACAGAACGCTGACCGCCTCTGGGAAGCGGAGCTGCCGGAGCACGGTCAGCGCCGGAGACGAGAGCTCCAGACTCCCGTGTCCCGGACGCACATCAGCGCCACGGCCAGCGCTATGCTGCAAACAGAAAACTCCAACGCGATGCAAAGTCCCTCCCCCCGGTCTCCCCCTGCCTCAAGTCCGCTCTTTCACAACAAACACTAAAGTTGAGCAGCAAAGAAAAGAAAATGAAAATAAAAACAACCAGAGCACAGCTGACCACACTGACAGCAGAGGCTTCAGCCGGAACATTAACATATTGAGGGCGTATAGTAAATCACTGACCAATCAGCAGACAGCTCCTCAACCTCAGACCCGTTCCATGGTCCTGGTACCACAACGGAAGGGGAGCAGAAAAGCGGCCGCCTTTAGAGCGGTCTGGAGCGGTTTAGACTGCATTCCTGTCGTGACACGCGGGCCGGAGCGGTTTAGACCGGTCGAGGCCGCCACTTTTTGTGCGGTGGAGACGGGGCTTTTATGATTGCAGGGTTTGTTGTGGTTACAATAATAAAGAGTCAGTTGCAGCAGTGACGACTGGCGTCAGCAGGCGCCACACCTTTCTGTTGTGTTGTGATGGACTGGGAAGGGTTTTTTGTTCGGGAGGTGTTTTCTCTATTTGGAAGTGTTTTTTTGAATTGGGAAGTGTTTTTGGGGATTTGGAAGTGTTTTCTGTAGTTTGTAGTATTTTGCACTGGCAGGCCACCGTATATTAGTGATGCACAATATTGGATATGTGCCCATAGCTGATATGCCAATATTTTTAAGGTAAAATATTGCTGATTGCTGATAATGATATAATCTAGAATCGTATTAACGTGTCGGCGGCGACAGTTAAATCATTACAAAACTGAAATCTATGTTTGTACAAGACTTGCACTTGCAGGTCAAATAGTTTTTACGTCGTACTATTGGGACAGTAGTGGCGTAGAGAGGATTAATAAAGTTCCTTTTCTTTCTGTTATTTTTCAGGCCATAAATACTTTTCACCATTAGGATCTTAAGTTGCATTGCAGTTAAGAAGTATAAGAAGTAAAATTGTGCTTGTAAAATAAGCATGTTACTACTATTTGAGGCTGGTAGTTAATTAAATGAAATTAATTAAATGAAATTAATGACATTGAAAGCTAAGAAAGGTGTTTAATGTTTGCTGGTATCACTGTACAAGCAAGAAGAGAGCTGGATGGAGGGAGTGTGTCTGTATAAAATGTGTTAAAATGTTTCACGTCTTATACATTCTTGGCTGGTTTTGCTGGCTGACAAATAAACATCTTCAAACAGATTTTTTTCTTTCTCCTGCGTTCTACTGACTTGGTTTGTGCTCTCTTTGGAAAGGGTCACCCACCTCTAGTGAAGGCGCTCTCCCAGGTGTACGGGAAGGTGCACGGACGTGCGATTGATCCCCTGAAAGAGATCCTGGTCACAGTGGGGGGATACGGCTCTTTGTTCAGCACTATACAAGGGCTGGTGGAAGCAGGGGACGAGGTGACTTGACAGTGGGTCGTGGCCGTAGAGCTGCAGTCCAGCACACGTAATGTAACTTACCGTGTCACACTCCTGTTCAGGTCATCATCATCGAGCCTTTCTTCGACTGCTACGTACCCATGGTGCGAATGGCCGGAGCCAAACCGGTGCTGATCCCGTTACGCCTGGTAAGATCGTCCTCACAACAACCACCCAAGTGGTTTCTTATCCATTTTTTATGACGGCATCAAGTTATTGACTCCTCGTTGTACAAACAAATTCTGACAGCGCAAGTCACAGCTGTGTGGATTTTTATTACATGTTTATTTTCAGTTTTGGACTCTTGTCAGATGAGAAGTCTTTATAAATCTCATTGATCTGATTTTGAATAAAAAGATGTCACGCTTAGTAGTAATTGTTAGTATTTCTGATTAACTTTCCCCTCAAACTGAATAAAACAGTTAATTAGATTTCAATGCTCCTTTCTTTTCTTTTTTTTTTATTCGATGACACAAATCATTTTCTCCAAAATGATAGAAATCTGGAAAGAAGACTCTCACGAGTGCCGACTGGTATCTGGACCCGGATGAGCTGGCCAGTAAATTCACCTCAAAGACGAAGGCCATTATCATCAACACCCCCAACAATCCGATCGGGAAGGTTCGTGTTCCAGCAATCAGCACGCTTTCGATTGGACCAGAAAACCACTTTTCTCACTGACCGCTTTCTTCTGTCCACACAGGTTTTCAGCAGAAGCGAGCTGCAGGTGATCGCAGACCTCTGCATTAAACACGACACTCTGTGCTTCAGCGACGAGGTCTACGAGTGGCTCGTCTATAAGGGACACCAGCACATCAAGATCGGTATGTTCTCATTGGGGGGGGGGGGTCTCCTCCCAGAGATGGCAGACAGTGACGGAGCCTAAAACCCCCTCAGACTGAAACAACATGTTGATTGTGCTGCTTCTGTGAAACACGAAGACAAAATGAATCTTTCTTCCTGCCTGGGGGCGCCAACTTGTCAGGAACTGCCCCTTCTCGTGGGACAGATCAACTTTTTCAAATTGTCGCCAATTTCTACTGTTATCAGCTGTAAAGTGTGTGAAGAACCAGGTTCTATTATGTGTCCCGGTAAACTTTGTGTTTCAACCGTTGCTTTACACAACAATCACTTGTTGGCTTCCAGAGTTCAAATCAGTGACAGAAGAGTCACATCTGCTCTGGCAACGGTGTCTAATCTGTGATCCAGGGATTAACGTCAGCTGGAGTTCCATTGAGTCGCTTTGCCCTCAGTATGTCTGGCAACACTAACGTTTTGTTCCTCTCCTTGCATTTATACGTTACCTCTGCGAAGAGAGACGGTTCCTCTGATGGTTTACAATTGCTGACATTTGGCTCATAAATCACTGCTTTAAAGGTATAGTTCTGGGTTTGTCAATCAGCACCCACTCTGGATTGTCAATTATCTATAGCACTTTAGCAGAGTGTAAACATTTCCATCTCTAAATCACAAAAATTACCATCAAGTGGCACTCGAACACTGCCCATCCACTTGAAAGTGAAAGACATAATCTCTCAGACGACGGCCTACTTGAGCTCAAAATCATTGTGCCATCTGTGAGTCTTCCTAATTATTTCAAGAATCAAATTGTAGGACTAGCAGCTGGAATTTTTGCACAACAACACAAGCACACTTGAAATAGACGTTGAGGATGTACTGATGATGGAAACACGGGAGGACGACGCCTCGGGAGGCAGAGTCGCTTCCCTCTCTGTTTATGCCCCATTTACACAACAATGTTTTCACGTGACAACGGAAGAAAAACCTTTGTAGCATTGAAAAACACAACTTTATAGTTCCACTTTTTTAAAATTTTGCACGTAAAATGTAGGTAGGTGAACATTCATGACATAATAAAAGCGTAAATCCCACTGTCGTGACTTAAAAGCTCGTTTCCCAGACCTCCAGAAAGTTAAGAAATACCCAGAATACTAAAAAATAAGGAAATTCAACTTTCCAAATGGAAGCAGTCGAGTTTCTTTAAGATGTTGATTTATAGAAATTCATGACTCAAGGTGAAGACACGATCTCAGGAGTTCAAAGAGTTCCTTTTGTCTGCAGCCACTCTCCCCGGGATGTGGGACAGAACGATCACCATCAGCAGCGCAGGGAAGACATTCAGCGTCACAGGGTGGAAAGTAAGCAAAGTGTTTTGAATAAAAAGCCGTGCCTCAACATGTCCCGGTGCTTGACGGCGGCACGTTTGTGTTTCAGCTCGGCTGGTCTATCGGACCTGAGCACTTGATGAAGCACCTCCAGACGGTCATGCAGAACACCATGTACACCTGCCCCACTCCTCTGCAGGTAAGTCTCCCAGTGTTGGGCCATCGAGGGCCGGGTGCCTGTAACCCAGCGTCCTGCGGTGTCGGCCTCCAGGAGGCCGTGGCGCAGGGTTTACTGATCAACTACGAGCTGATGGGCCGGCCCGACTGCTACTTCTCCTCGCTGGCCGAGGAGCTGCAGGGCAAGCGGGACCGCATGGCCGCCATTGTGCAGGAGGTGGGCATGACTCCCGTCGTCCCAGAGGGAGGATACTTCATGCTCGTGGACGTGACGTCCCTCAGTGAGTCACTGGAGCATTCAGTGCTCAACACGGCTGCTTTCACATTCAATACACATTGTTGGTGTAATATTTAACGATGTTATTGTTCTCGTTCTTGGAAACCCACCCACAGTGAGAGGGGGGCTGCCTTCTAAAGCCTGCAACGTGTTTTGCAGTCTTTGTAGCTTGTCGATCCTTTGTCCACTGTTAGTGAAGCAACGAGAGAGAAGCTGGAGGACACTTCTTGAAGCTGAGATGTGAATTAAACCATGTATCTTTTTGCTTTTTTTACAACGTATGGGACATGTTCAGTTGAAGGTCAAAGTGAATCTGCGTTGTTGGTACAGAAATGATGCAGTGAATCTCTGTCGGTTGTTAAGTAGCAGACACACACTTCACAAACATCCAACATCACTTCGGAGAAAGACAGAAGTATGATATGAAAATGTTTTATTTAGCAATGAGCTAGATGTAAATGAACTCTTATCTCATAAACACGAGATTAAAAACTACTAATGTCAGATTGGATGCTCATTGGTGAATGTCTTCAGAAAGAAGGGTTCTTATACCACCAACCTGTTTGTGCTGCCCTCATGTGGCCTGAGCTTATATTGCAGGTTCAGTCAGTTGCTGATGAAGGTCCTCGGCCCCCCAGTGAATATTCCCTCTGCTCTGTGATCGTTGCAGATCAGGACCTGTCCCACATCGTTGACGATGAAGCCTACGACTACAAATTCGTCAAGTGGATGATTAAAGAAAAGGTCCACGGGTGTTTATGCCAAATTCTAACACATTTCTGCCTCATGTTTTTCTTGCTTTACTGAAAAATAACTGTAACTTCCACAGAAACTGGCAGCTATTCCTGTTACAGCGTTTGTTGGAGATGAGTCCAAGAAAGATTTTGAGAAATATATTCGCTTTTGCTTCATTAAGGTAAAACAACAAACCTCTAAAATCATGTGGTAAAAATGATTCTCTTTTTTTCTGTATTATTAATCACATTATTTGTTTCCCCCCTTACAGCAAGACAGCACTCTAGAGGCAGCAGGGGCTATTTTGAGAAACTGGAATAAGGTTTAAAGTCACACTGATCACCTGGAAAGAGCTGAAAGGAACTGAACGACTTGAAATTAGAACAATTAAAGGCCCAAATATGCTTCCTTTACTAGTGTTTCAAATATTGTCACCACCATTGACATTGATGTGGTTGTTCATCAGTGCATCCAGTAGAGGGCAGTGCAGGTTTTATGTGGAAGAGACGGGTCCAGACGGGTATTCTCAACCTGGGTGGTATTTACATTTGGTCTGTAGGGATAATTTGATGGCTAATTTGTGGAATCCGTCTTCACTTTTGCAGCAGTTTGTAATTTGCAGACGGTCCCTGCACGGGTCACACAGCCAGCTGCTCACAGAGAACAATGCTGTGTCTGCTGCTCCAAACACTTTTGACAAAAATGAGCTTATAGCATGTTGCCTACGTCGCACCGACGAGAAAGAAATGTGTGTTGATGACGTTTTGTTAAAGAGTTATTGATGCTGGAACTTCACAGAGCTGCTGTCTGGGTCTGATCCACCAAGTAACTCCAGCTTCTTCACTTTCAACTGTTGTTTATGATTATTGTCTTGTTCAGGCCGGTTTTGAGCTAACCTGTGTGACAACGTGAGCAAGAGGGATGTTGCACTCATGGTGTTCTGAGTGATGCGTTCAGGTACGAGTAAAGAAAATCCCAGTTTTGCATTCAAACTATTTCTAGTTGGAAAGAGCCACACTTGGTTTAAGTTGATGGATCTAAAAGCAGCACACTGACTGGCAAAGAGCAGCGGGTCGGTAACCCTGCTTCAGCTGGTTGCACATGAGCTATACTGTACAACACTGCCCCCACAGGTTGACAGTGGTACTACATGTTTGGTCTGCATTCTTTAGCTCCCTGGAAAAACGAACCAAGGTCCACAACTAATGAATCTATATTTAGTATCGATCATACTTGGGCATATATTTGAAATGAACAAATAATAATATCTGGAGCTCGGTAATGATCAATAACGACTCGTACAGGATGAAGTTATACAGCAGTACTACTGGCCACAGTTTTAATCTAAACGAATGTCTTTTATTATAAATTAATATTTTTTCTAAAATTGCAGCACGCAGCTTGAGTAGAAGTTTGAAAGTGGCACAGTTGACTGAAACCTCTGATTTGATCCTGATGTGACTCAATCAGCTCAATAATGGAAATCCTATGGTAAACTACAGCTGGAAAGAAAAGTGGGACTTGACTCACAACTTGAAGGATTTATTTGTTTTACATTTTTCTGCTGGACTACAAACACCAATTGAAACGAGCTGATCGAAGTGTATTTCTGTGAACCTCTTATTCATTCCTGCTCTCATTTTCTCTTGTTTTCCTCCCGTTAACGCCTTTATTCACCCAGAGTGATGTGGAAGACCTGAACTGAGCCTTTTATGCCTGTTTGTATCTCAATAAAACTGTGAAACACATTTGTTCTGAGTTTTTGTGAATTTCAGCCTGTACTCCTGTGTGACTTGTGCTTTAATTTAATTTGTTAGAATGTGTGAACAAGCTTCCAACAACAAAGGAAAGACTAATCATTTGAACATGCAATAGAGATGTTGTCTATAAATTCAGATGATTAGGTATAAATGCATACCTTATCATAAATGGATCAGTTTGCACCCCAAAATACTCAATAAATGTATTGATATGTACATTATATAGTACCCATCAATGTGCATACAGGTATGTGTCAGTCAATACTGTGTAATGCCAGATTGTGTTTGGGCACAGAGGTGCAGTCAGCAGAGTTGAAAGCAGATTCAGTTACGAGTTAAAAACGTGATTTTCTCCCCAATAGAAACTCCCAAAGAGCTCCAAGAGAGGTTCCCAAACCTTGAAGGAAGGTGTAAATTTGTGCAAAACAAGTTGACTTCATGACTCCAGCAGATTCCAAGACGTTTATTTTACCGCTGTGGACAAATGAAATAGTAACACTGGGCCACAGGCTCCGGGTTGAAGCGTCAAAGATCCACGACTGTCTCTTTGTTCACATCTTTTCATTTTGTGGTCCGTTTCGTTCGCTGCATAACTTTGTGGTCTTTTGAAACCACTTTCTAGCTAAATAAGGTAAATCAGTCATTTGCACAGCCTTGGCAGGTTGCTCTCATGCTGGAGGTGTGGGGAGTTCTTACTTTGGGCCACTTGAGGGAGACAAAGTACATCAGTCTGGGACAAAACGAGACACTCCACATGTGAAGCAGCATGTGGCTTCCTGTTTTACAGCAAGATGTCAAAGCAGAAGTCGATTCAGTTGAATGTTCTCAAATCATGTTTTTGCTTTTAATTGTAGTAAAGCTTCAGACGAGTCAAAAGCTGCAGAACAAATCGTATAATGTTCAGGAAGAAAAAGGTGAAATGACAGAAAATGACACGCAGCCTGAAATCACTTGCTTTCATTGTGTTGAAACGCCTCAAAACGAACAATAGAAATTATTCTTCAATATTTTTTTTCCAGAAAAACAACAAAATAAAAATCGAAGTACAGTGATTACAGAGCTTAATCTTTTTTGTTGTGTTAATGTTACCCACTGTAGAGAGTATAAAGTATGTGAGGGTCAGTTCTGGAGCTCTAAATCTAAGAATAAAAACTCAATACAGGAAAAACACTTTTCTGTGTCTTTCAATTCAATTCAATTTCATTTGAAAAATTCCAAATAATCATTTCAAGGCACTTTCATGCTGAAAAACCAGCACTTCTACATCAGCAAGCAGAGAAGACCATGGAAACGAAGAAAAAAAAGAAACGTTTTAACAGGAAGAAATCTACAGAACCAGACTGAAGGAGGAAAACTTCTGCTGGTCCTGTTGGGGAATAGAGGAAGGAAAAGAGTCTTTACATGTGTGCTCACGCTCGTTTAACAAGATAATGTTGTGTTACACATAAACAAAATAAATGACCTAATTCCAGGCTCTGGCATGGCCCTGGTGGACTTTTTGTGTGTTTATTGTTTTGCTGCTGTATGTTTTCTAAAATGCTTGTAGGAGAAATTAGAACATGTGTGAAGTTGTCTGCCACGTTGCGTCTTGATCCTACTAACTCTTACAACAGTGCACCTTTAAAAAGTTAGAGTTAAACTAAAACACACGTTGCTCAACATGCAAGTTGAAGTTTGTGTAACATTGATAGAAAATGTGCTGCTGAGTGAAGGTTAACCTGCAGAACGTTTCCCCAAGTCTTTTCCAGATTATGACCTTAAAAATGTTCAAAACCTTTTAAAACATCCAGTACAGATATATTGCTATATTTAAGAGTTATTCAATCATATTTGCCCTGAAAATAATGCTTTAAATAAGCAAAATGTTCAGAATTATTTCAACATTAGAAACTTATTTTGTCAAATTTAACAAAAAGCTCAATTTATTTTACTGAATAAATCTTAGAATCCTTTAGAAAGTATTTTGTTTCTCATCCTAAACGCTTCTAACTGCTGAAGCCTCTTTAAAAAACAAACTTGCATTTATCTTTGTTACATCAATCTTCATTTACTTTTTTTAAATGATTTCTACGATACTAACCCTAATCCTATATCATTGTTTCTGTGCTGATAAGACGTCATTATCGTTATGAGAAATGTCCAGTATAAATTACTTTCTGACGGATTAAAGAAAATCCTTATCTTGATCAAATACATCAACTTGATAGATGGAAAACAATTGAAATACTTTCCCCACTGAGAGAAAAGTGTAGTTTTAGGTTGATAATGCAGACTGTGACCTTAAAAATAAAACATCATTGAATCCTGCTGCAATCAATGTCTGTTGTATTAAAAAGGGTCTTTTCCTTCAGAAGCTTCAACCTGAAACGGTTTGAATCACAACAGTGTCGCTGCTATAAATCAACATGTGAAATTTAACTGTTTTTATTGTGAAATTACAACAGGAAGTCACAGCTGAGTGACGTCAAAGCTTTTAAAACCACCTTTCATGATTTCCCGTTGTTCAGGTGTGACTCCAGAACAAAGTGGTTCAGTGAAAACGCATCATTTTAGCTTCAGAAAAATTTCGTGTTTATACGGCAACGTTTTGAAAATGATATGCGTAAATGCAGAAACTGTGAATATGTTTTAATTTTGGGCCACTAGTGGCCCAAATTTTGCCATCAAACCACATCAAACCATCGATTTTGCCATCAAACCACACATCCAGAAAGATGCATTTTCACTGATGGAATTTGTTGGGTTGCCCCCCCCCCAGATCTCAGTTTAGCAGGTAGCCATGCCTGGTCCTGTGTGTGGATTTAAAATGCAGGCGGCGCCGACTCGCAGCCATTCCCAGCTGGCGGAGACAACAGCCGGTCTCTGGCGGAGGAAGCGCTATCTGATGAAATGCTTTTAATTGTAGCCTCAGAGTTAATAGTTAGCGTTCCAAGCTACTTGGCGTGAAATTGTGCTGTTCGTGAGGATGAAGGTGCTCTGTTCTGCCAGACAAACAGGAGGAGGAGGAGGAGGAGCGGCGCCCCCTCCGACCCCTAGATTAACATCAGCACTGTGTGAACCTTTTCAATGGATGCAGGCCCGCTGATGTCATGGAAACAAGAAGCCCGTTTAAACCGAAGCCATACATTCATGCAGGACACAAACTACACCTGCCCCACGGGCCAAAGCTCCGTTTCCTCTGCGTATGCATCTCGGTAAGTGAGTCGCCCGGCAGCGTCCGTGGCTTTGTGGTTAAAAGATTGTCACCTGCTGGAAATCATGAAGTTGTAGCAGACATCTTGCTGCCATCTTGAGGGTTCCCCGTGTGGCGAGCTCGGCGGCAGATGGCACGTCGTCATGTTTGAGTGATGGTTTGAAATCAGAGCGGGAGCGTCACACCTTCTCATGGGCTTTTTGCTCTCTTGCTCTCGCTCTTTTATTTCCCTTCAGACCACAGTTTGTGTTTTTGTATCACTTCACTGTACTCGGGGTGGTTTTACTGATTTTGATGATGTCAGCGAATGTCCGCCTTGTTTACTGCGGCGACATCTTCCTCTCAAGAATTCATCCAACTTGTTCCACTGTCATATGAAGGTCCGTTTACTCTCATTGTTCATGTTTGTAGCGTATTGTTCTCTCTGTGTGTGGTTTCAATTCAAAAACAAACAACTGCACCAACTCGTGGCCCAACATGAAAACTGCAGTGTTCTCAGCATTTCTGACATGTTCACGGATCTCGTTCTCAAAGTGTTGGCAAACCATTTCTCAAACAAAAACACAAAAACTATGTGAATTCACTTGAAATGAAACCTGATTATCACTGGGCTCTGCCGCCGTTCTCCACAACCTCAAGTTGAATAAAGTGGGACAGAAAATGAGGTAGACTGCAGTGCCTGCATTGGCTGAACCAGTGGTGTGAATGAGTGACCAGAGCTACCAACAATACATATAAATACACATCAATATGTATTAATACATGCCAATATGTATCAATCAGTGATGCCAGCAACACGTTACTCTCATATGACTTTTTTCAGTAACTTGTAATCTAAGACATTACTATTACCAAACCAGTAATCGGATTAAAGTTACTTGTCCAAGTCACTGTGCGTTACTATTGTAGCGTTACTATTATAGCGTTACTATTATAGCGTTACTATTGTAGTGTTACTACTATAGTGTTACTACTATAGCGTTACTATTATAGCGTTTCTATTATAGCGTTACTATTATAGCGTTACTATTGTAGCGTTACTACTATAGCGTTACTATTATAGCATTACTATTGTAGCGTTACTATCGTAGCGTTACTATTGTAGCGTTACTATTGTAGCGTTACTATCGTAGCGTTACTATCGTAGCGTTACTATCATAGCGTTACTATTGTAGCGTTACTATTGTAGCGTTACTATTATAGCGTTACTATTATAGCATTACTATTGTAGCGTTACTACTATAGCGTTACTATTATAGCGTTACTATTGTAGCGTTACTATCGTAGCGTTACTATTGTAGCGTTACTATTGTAGCGTTACTATCGTAGCGTTACTATTGTAGCGTTACTATCGTAGCGTTACTATTGTAGCGTTACTATTGTAGCGCTACTATTGTAGCGTTACTATTGTAGCGTTACTATTGTAGCGTTACTATCATAGCGTTACTATTGTAGCGTCACTATTGTAGCATTACTATTATAGTGTTACTATTATAGCGTTACTATTATAGCGTTACTATCGTAGCGTTACTATCGTAGCGTTACTATTGTAGCGTTACTATTGTAGCGTCACTATTGTAGCGTTACTATTATAGCGTTGCTATTATAGTGTTACTATTATAGCGTTACTATTATAGCGTTACTATTGTAGCGTTACTATTGTAGCGTTACTATTGTAGCGTTACTATTGTAGCGTTACTATTATAGCGTTACTATTGTAGCGTTACTATCGTAGCGTCACTATTGTAGCGTTACTATTGTAGCGTTACTATTGTAGCGTCACTATTGTAGCGTTACTATTATAGCGTTACTATCATAGCGTTACTATTGTAGCGTTACTTTTGTAGCGTTACTCTCATAGCGTTACTATTGTAGCGTTACTATTATAGCGTTACTATTGTAGCGTTACTATTGTAGCGTTACTATTGTAGCGTCACTATTGTAGCGTTACTATTGTAGCGTTACTATTATAGCGTTACTATCATAGCGTTACTATTGTAGCGTTACTTTTGTAGCGTTACTCTCATAGCGTTACTATTGTAGCGTTACTATTATAGCGTTACTATTGTAGCGTTACTATTGTAGCGTTTCTATTATAGCGTTACTATTATAGCGTTACTATTGTAGCGTTACTATTGTAGCGTCACTATTGTAGCGTTACTATTATAGCGTTACTATCATAGCGTTACTATTGTAGCGTTACTTTTGTAGCGTTACTTTTGTAGCGTTACTCTCATAGCGTTACTATTGTAGCGTTACTATTATAGCGTTACTATTGTAGCGTTACTATTGTAGCGTTTCTATTATAGCGTTACTATTGTAGCGTTACTATTGTAGCGTTACTATTGTAGCGTCACTATTGTAGCGTTACTATTGTAGCGTTACTATTATAGCGTTACTATCATAGCGTTACTATTGTAGCGTTACTTTTGTAGCGTTACTCTCATAGCGTTACTATTGTAGCGTTACTATTATAGCGTTACTATTGTAGCGTTACTATTGTAGCGTTTCTATTATAGCGTTACTATTATAGCGTTACTATTGTAGCGTTACTATTGTAGCGTTACTATTATAGCGTTACTATTATAGCGTCCCACAAGACGGGTTTCTTGTCTTATTATTAAACAGAACCGGCCGCTCCTCCGTTCTCCTCCAACCAGCGACACAGGAACACATGCAAACACTGCAGCTCACAGATGTCGCTCTCACAGTGCGTTCAGGTAACACAAAAGAATTGGAACCAACCATTGTCATCAATAAACCTTAACAATGCAATACAGCCCCTCTTTCAATCAACCAATCAATAATCAATCAATCAATCATTGACTTTATTTGTCCAGGAGGGGGGAAATGAAGTCACATAGTGCAGGCAGTGCTAATAACCGCAGCAACAGACTACAGCTACATCTCTGGGTAAATAAATACCAGTAATAGTAAAAATGTGACAATAAAAGCACGAGGCAGATATAATTACAACAAAGAATGAAGGTCAAAGGTCAAATATGTATAAACATGGTGCAGGAGGCAGAGATCAGCAGAGTTTTTGGTAAAACCAGTCAATTTTATGTTCAGATGATGGGGGGTGTCGGCAGCTGCTGAAAGTAACTAAACTTGTAATCTAACTTAGCTACTTTTAAAAACAAATAATCATTGAAGTAACTGTTACTTTTTAAAGGACTGACTTGTAGTCAGTAATCGGATTAGTTTTTTAAAGTAACTGTGGCAACACTGGTATAATACATATCAGTAGCTACGTACGAATACATATCAATACGTGTCAATACATATCAATACATATCAATAGTTATCAATACATGCCAATACATGTCAATATGTATCAATATGTATCAATATTAGTGCTGTCAAAAATAGTGCATTCATTTAATCAATTGACTTGAAACGTTTAATTCGTTAAAAGGATTTAACGTAATTAAAGGTATTTTGTTTGCTTCCGGTTATTAATTATTTTTTTTTACTCCGGGAGCAGCATGAGTTGCAGCACTGTGACTACAGAGCATCACAACACCCAGTGGAATAATATTAAAGCATAAACTTTGAGTTTAAAAAGTTCCCTGACGGCTGATTGAGAAAGTGAAAGTCATTAGCTTTACTTTGAAAAGCCGAATTTAACGACCACAGACGAAATTCTGCAGCGAAACAGCAGGTTGCCATGTTGGCTGACCAGGATCCAACAAACTGCTGAAACGTGCTCTCTCTCTTGCTGACAGTGGTTCTCTCTCTCTCTCTCGTGTGGCTATTACTATATATTATTGTCACTTTGTTCATGTAATAACTTCACAACTTTGTTTCTAGAAATATTCACAGTGGTGGACCTGCACTCTAACAAAACCCACACTTATGTTCGTTATTTATTAATTAATTTATATTTTTATTATTTTGCTGATCTTGAAGAGAAACAGTTTCACCAAAAGCTAAAAGGACGTTATAACAATAGTCTTTGAAGACATTAATTCTGTGGTTTTCCTTCAATAAATATCCATTATAAGCTTCAGTCTTCAGTCAAAAAACAATGCAATAAATTACAGAAAATTGTGCAATTAATTAGTTATTTATTTTACTCGATTGACAGCACAAATCAATACATGTCAATACATATCAATATAGACTGCTTAAAAAAATTAAGGGAACACTAAAATAACATCCTAGGTCTGAATGAATGAAACATTCCTATTAAATACTTCGTTCTTTACATAGTTGATTGTGCTGACAACAAAATCACACAAAAATTATCAATGGAAATCAAATGTATTAACCCATGAAGGTCTGGATTTGGAGTCACACTCAAATCCAGAGCATCAATGCCTTCATCTTGCAGGAACTGCTGACACTCCAGCCACATGAGGTCTAGCATGGTCTCATTAGGAGGAACCCAGAGCCTACCGCACCAGCATCTGGTATCACCAGGGGTCTGAGGACCTCATCTCGGTACCTAATGGCAGTCAGGCTACCTCTGGAGCACATGGAGGGCTGTGGCCCCCCAGAGAAATGCCCCCCCCCCACACAATTACTGACCCTCTGCCAAAGTGGTCATGCTGGAGGCTGTTGCAGGCAGCAGAACGTTCTCCACGGTGCTGGAGGAGGTTCCTGCAGCAGAACGTTCTCCACGGTGCTGGAGGAGGTTCCTGCAGTAGAACGTTCTCCACGGTTCTGGAGGAGGTTCCTGCAGCAGAACGTTCTCCAGCCTGTCACGTCACATGGTCTCAGTGTGAACCTGCTTTCACCTGTGGAGACCACAGGGCGCCAGTGGCCAATCGGTGTTCTCTGGCAAATGCCAAACGTCCTGCAGGGTGTTGGGCTGTAAGCACAACCCCCACCTGTGGACGTGGCCCTCATACCACCCTCATGGAGTCTGTTCCTGTGGATGTGGCCCTCATACCACCCTCATGGAGTCTGTTCCTGTGGATGAGGCCCTCATACCACCCTCATGGAGTCTGTTCCTGTGGACGAGGCCCTCATACCACCCTCATGGAGTCTGTTCCTGTGGATGAGGCCCTCATACCTCCCTCATGGAGTCTGTTCCTGTGGATGAGGCCCTCATACCACCCTCATGGAGTCTGTTCCTGTGGACGTGGCCCTCATACCACCCTCATGGAGTCTGTTCCCGTGGACGAGGCCCTCATACCACCCTCATGGAGTCTGTTCCTGTGGATGAGGCCCTCATACCACCCTCATGGAGTCTGTTCCTGTGGATGAGGCCCTCATACCACCCTCATGGAGTCTGTTCCTGTGGACGAGGCCCTCATACCACCCTCATGGAGTCTGTTCCTGTGGACGTGGCCCTCATACCACCCTCATGGAGTCTGTTCCTGTGGACGTGGCCCTCATACCACCCTCATGGAGTCTGTTCCTGTGGACGAGGCCCTCATACCACCCTCATGGAGTCTGTTCCTGTGGACGAGGCCTTCATACCACCCTCATGGAGTCTGTTCCTGTGGACGAGGCCCTCATACCACCCTCATGGAGTCTGTTCCTGTGGACGAGGCCCTCATACCACCCTCATGGAGTCTGTTCCTGTGGAGGAGGCCCTCATACCACCCTCATGGAGTCTGTTCCTGTGGACGAGGCCCTCATACCACCCTCATGGAGTCTGTTCCTGTGGACGTGGCCCTCATACCACCCTCATGGAGTCTGTTCCTGTGGACGAGGCCCTCATACCACCCTCATGGAGTCTGTTCCTGTGGATGAGGCCCTCATACCACCCTCATGGAGTCTGTTCCTGTGGATGTGGCCCTCATACCACCCTCATGGAGTCTGTTCCTGTGGATGTGGCCCTCATACCACCCTCATGGAGTCTGTTCCTGTGGACGAGGCCCTCATACCACCCTCATGGAGTCTGTTCCTGTGGACGTGGCCCTCATACCACCCTCATGGAGTCTGTTCCTGTGGACGAGGCCCTCATACCACCCTCATGGAGTCTGTTCCTGTGGACGAGGCCCTCATACCACCCTCATGGAGTCTGTTCCTGTGGACGAGGCCCTCATACCACCCTCATGGAGTCTGTTCCTGTGGATGAGGCCCTCATACCACCCTCATGGAGTCTGTTCCTGTGGATGTGGCCCTCATACCACCCTCATGGAGTCTGTTCCTGTGGACGTGGCCCTCATACCACCCTCATGGAGTCTGTTCCTGTGGACGTGGCCCTCATACCACCCTCATGGAGTCTGTTCCTGTGGACGAGGCCCTCATACCACCCTCATGGAGTCTGTTCCTGCGGACGAGGCCCTCATACCACCCTCATGGAGTCTGTTCCTGTGGATGAGGCCCTCATACCACCCTCATGGAGTCTGTTCCTGTGGACGAGGCCCTCATACCACCCTCATGGAGTCTGTTCCTGTGGATGAGGCCCTCATACCACCCTCATGGAGTCTGTTCCTGTGGATGTGGCCCTCATACCACCCTCATGGAGTCTGTTCCTGTGGACGTGGCCCTCATATCACCCTCATGGAGTCTGTTCCTGTGGATGTGGCCCTCATACCACCCTCATGGAGTCTGTTCCTGTGGATGAGGCCCTCATACCACCCTCATGGAGTCTGTTCCTGTGGATGAGGCCCTCATACCACCCTCATGGAGTCTGTTCCTGTGGATGTGGCCCTCATACCACCCTCATGGAGTCTGTTCCTGTGGACGTGGCCCTCATACCACCCTCATGGAGTCTGTTCCTGTGGATGAGGCCCTCATACCACCCTCATGGAGTCTGTTCCTGTGGACGAGGCCCTCATACCACCCTCATGGAGTCTGTTCCTGTGGATGAGGCCCTCATACCACCCTCATGGAGTCTGTTCCTGTGGATGTGGCCCTCATACCACCCTCATGGAGTCTGTTCCTGTGAACGTGGCCCTCAAACCACCCTCATGGAGTCTGTTCCTGTGGACGTGGCCCTCATACCACCCTCATGGAGTCTGTTCCTGTGGATGAGGCCCTCATACCACCCTCATGGAGTCTGTTCCTGTGGATGAGGCCCTCATACCACCCTCATGGAGTCTGTTCCTGTGGACGTGGCCCTCATACCACCCTCATGGAGTCTGTTCCTGTGGACGAGGCCCTCATACCACCCTCATGGAGTCTGTTCCTGTGGACGTGGCCCTCATACCACCCTCATGGAGTCTGTTCCTGTGGATGTGGCCCTCATACCACCCTCATGGAGTCTGTTCCTGTGGATGAGGCCCTCATACCACCGTCATGGAGTCTGTTCCTGTGGATGAGGCCCTCATACCACCCTCATGGAGTCTGTTCCTGTGGACGTGGCCCTCATACCACCCTCATGGAGTCTGTTCCTGTGGACGTGGCCCTCATACCACCCTCATGGAGTCTGTTCCTGTGGACGTGGCCCTCATACCACCCTCATGGAGTCTGTTCCTGTGGACGTGGCCCTCATACCACCCTCATGGAGTCTGTTCCTGTGGATGAGGCCCTCATACCACCCTCATGGAGTCTGTTCCTGTGGATGTGGCCCTCATACCACCCTCATGGAGTCTGTTCCTGTGGACGTGGCCCTCATACCACCCTCATGGAGTCTGTTCCTGTGGACGTGGCCCTCATACCACCCTCATGGAGTCTGTTCCTGTGGACGTGGCCCTCATACCACCCTCATGGAGTCTGTTCCTGTGGACGTGGCCCTCATACCACCCTCATGGAGTCTGTTCCTGTGGATGAGGCCCTCATACCACCCTCATGGAGTCTGTTCCTGTGGATGAGGCCCTCATACCACCCTCATGGAGTCTGTTCCTGTGGATGAGGCCCTCATACCACCCTCATGGAGTCTGTTCCTGTGGACGAGGCCCTCATACCACCCTCATGGAGTCTGTTCCTGTGGATGAGGCCCTCATACCACCCTCATGGAGTCTGTTCCTGTGGATGTGGCCCTCATACCACCCTCATGGAGTCTGTTCCTGTGGACGTGGCCCTCATATCACCCTCATGGAGTCTGTTCCTGTGGATGTGGCCCTCATACCACCCTCATGGAGTCTGTTCCTGTGGACGTGGCCCTCATACCACCCTCATGGAGTCTGTTCCTGTGGACGTGGCCCTCATACCACCCTCATGGAGTCTGTTCCTGTGGACGTGGCCCTCATACCACCCTCATGGAGTCTGTTCCTGTGGACGTGGCCCTCATACCACCCTCATGGAGTCTGTTCCTGTGGATGAGGCCCTCATACCACCCTCATGGAGTCTGTTCCTGTGGATGAGGCCCTCATACCACCCTCATGGAGTCTGTTCCTGTGGATGAGGCCCTCATACCACCCTCATGGAGTCTGTTCCTGTGGACGAGGCCCTCATACCACCCTCATGGAGTCTGTTCCTGTGGATGAGGCCCTCATACCACCCTCATGGAGTCTGTTCCTGTGGATGTGGCCCTCATACCACCCTCATGGAGTCTGTTCCTGTGGACGTGGCCCTCATATCACCCTCATGGAGTCTGTTCCTGTGGATGTGGCCCTCATACCACCCTCATGGAGTCTGTTCCTGTGGATGAGGCCCTCATACCACCCTCATGGAGTCTGTTCCTGTGGATGAGGCCCTCATACCACCCTCATGGAGTCTGTTCCTGTGGATGTGGCCCTCATACCACCCTCATGGAGTCTGTTCCTGTGGACGTGGCCCTCATACCACCCTCATGGAGTCTGTTCCTGTGGATGAGGCCCTCATACCACCCTCATGGAGTCTGTTCCTGTGGACGAGGCCCTCATACCACCCTCATGGAGTCTGTTCCTGTGGATGAGGCCCTCATACCACCCTCATGGAGTCTGTTCCTGTGGATGTGGCCCTCATACCACCCTCATGGAGTCTGTTCCTGTGAACGTGGCCCTCAAACCACCCTCATGGAGTCTGTTCCTGTGGACGTGGCCCTCATACCACCCTCATGGAGTCTGTTCCTGTGGATGAGGCCCTCATACCACCCTCATGGAGTCTGTTCCTGTGGATGAGGCCCTCATACCACCCTCATGGAGTCTGTTCCTGTGGACGTGGCCCTCATACCACCCTCATGGAGTCTGTTCCTGTGGACGAGGCCCTCATACCACCCTCATGGAGTCTGTTCCTGTGGACGTGGCCCTCATACCACCCTCATGGAGTCTGTTCCTGTGGATGTGGCCCTCATACCACCCTCATGGAGTCTGTTCCTGTGGATGAGGCCCTCATACCACCGTCATGGAGTCTGTTCCTGTGGATGAGGCCCTCATACCACCCTCATGGAGTCTGTTCCTGTGGACGTGGCCCTCATACCACCCTCATGGAGTCTGTTCCTGTGGACGTGGCCCTCATACCACCCTCATGGAGTCTGTTCCTGTGGACGTGGCCCTCATACCACCCTCATGGAGTCTGTTCCTGTGGACGTGGCCCTCATACCACCCTCATGGAGTCTGTTCCTGTGGATGAGGCCCTCATACCACCCTCATGGAGTCTGTTCCTGTGGATGTGGCCCTCATACCACCCTCATGGAGTCTGTTCCTGTGGACGTGGCCCTCATACCACCCTCATGGAGTCTGTTCCTGTGGACGTGGCCCTCATACCACCCTCATGGAGTCTGTTCCTGTGGACGTGGCCCTCATACCACCCTCATGGAGTCTGTTCCTGTGGACGTGGCCCTCATACCACCCTCATGGAGTCTGTTCCTGTGGATGAGGCCCTCATACCACCCTCATGGAGTCTGTTCCTGTGGATGAGGCCCTCATACCACCCTCATGGAGTCTGTTCCTGTGGATGAGGCCCTCATACCACCCTCATGGAGTCTGTTCCTGTGGACGAGGCCCTCATACCACCCTCATGGAGTCTGTTCCTGTGGATGAGGCCCTCATACCACCCTCATGGAGTCTGTTCCTGTGGACGTGACCCTCATACCACCACTGTGTCCTGCTGGAGGTCATTCAGCAGCTCTGGCAGCTCCACCTGTTCCTACTTGCACAAAGGTGGAGGTCTTTTTTCCTCCACCTCTCCTGGTGTCCTGGCCTGTCTCCTGGTGTCCAGGCCTGTCTCCTGGTGTCCTGGCCTGTCTCCTGGTGTCCAGGCCTGTCTCCTGGTGTCCAGGCCTGTCTCCTGGTGTCCTGGCCTGTCTCCTGGTGTCTCCTCCTTGCTCTGGACACGACGCTGACAGACACAGCAAACCTTCTTGCCACAGCTCATTGATGTTCCATCCTGGATGAGCTGCAGTACCAACACATCAGCCAGAGAGCAGAGGAACTGAGAAGTGGTCTGTGGTCACCACCTGCAGAACCACTCCTGTATTGGGGGGGGGGGGGGGGGGGGGGGGTCTTGCTAATTGCCAATAATTTCCACCTGTTGTCTTTTCCATTTGCACAACAGCAGGTGAAACTGATTGTCCATTCTAGTTTTTGTTTTCACATTTAAAATTCATTAATTTTGAATTTTCAGAATTACTGTACGAAAGAGTGAGAAAGCCCAGTTATTTTGTGTCACATAATTACAGTTGCTAAATCAGTTTCCATTTTATTCACCTTGGAGTTTCTTCAAATTTCATCGACATCTCAGATAAAAGGCTCTGATTTAAAGATGTAATTTCAATACTTGACTTGATGCTCTGTGGCGTTACGAGCACAGACACTTTGAAACTTTTGTGAGATTCAGTATGCAAGAAGGGTTTGTTTTGGGTCATGATGGACGGCGGCGCTCCACATATGGAATCTAAGCCAGAACCGTGTTCATAAGACGAGGACCGAAACATTTTCGTACTTAATGACTGATTATCATTCACGGTGAGTGTCCACGTATGATGCTATAGAGGTGTCTTCACCCTACAAATGTATGGTTTTGTGTTTCAGGATGAATGTTTCCGACCATGAATCAGAGACTGACTCGTTAAAGTTCTGACAAAAAGAGAGTTACACACCAAAGGAAACCCATAACTGGCCATAAAAAGAGTGTTTATGGGGACGGTGCGGTGGACATTAGCGCTGTATGGCTGCAGAATGGGGAAGAGGAGCTGCAGGTGAGTCACATTACTGGTTGTTCATCAACCTCAATCACCGACAACGTGCTGATGAGCTGATGAGAGGAGACAGACGTACGACACCTCAGCACGCCTCTCGCTCCTTTAACCGTGTCGTATAGCGTCTGACTCAGGACATCGCCAAGTTTGGGTGTTTAACGGAGTTTCTGGAAGACGAGAGAGTCACAAAGGGACAAGCGCCGCGTCACAGCCGGCCGCCGTGGCTTCCTCAGTCAACACTGATCAGCAATAGTTTCACACTAACACACCTGTGAAGTCAAGCATCCATCATTAACTGAGAATCCCTTTAGACCACGTTTTCAAGTGAAAACACGACATTTTGTTGTGTTTTGGTTGTTAGTTACCCGGCAACAATGCTCAGTTGCCGGGTACGTACTACGTAGTGACATTTCATGTTTCTCTGTCCATGTGACAGTAGATGGACAATGATAACATTTTCCTCTAGAGCATCTTCCTCTTCTAACATCAGATTATAGAGCATCTTCCTCCTCTAACATCAGATTATAGAGCATCTTCCTCCACTAACATCAGATTATAGAGCATCTTCCTCCTCTAACATCAGATTATAGAGCACCCTCCTCCTCTAACATCAGATTATAGAGCATCTTCCTCCTCTAACATCAGATTATAGAGGATCTTCCTCCTCTAACATCAGATTATAGAGCATCTTCCCCTCTAACTTCCAGATTATAGAGCATCTTCCCCTCTAACTTCCAGATTATAGAGCATCTTCCCCTCTAACTTCCAGATTATAGAGCATCTTCCCCCCTAACTTCCAGATTATAGAACATCTTCCCCTCTAACTTCCAGATTATAGAGCATCTTCCCCTCTAACTTCCAGATTATAGAGCAGCTCCCTCCAACATGTAGGTTGTAGAGTATTTTCTTCCACAAACATGTAGATTATAGAGCATCTTTCTCCCAGTTATGTGGATTATAGAGCATCTTCCTTCACCAATATCTAGATGATAGAGCATCTTCCTCCCACTAATTGATGTAACTTCATCTGAGCTTCATCAGTGAACCAGTCATTCCCACAGTGACCCACACAGCTCAGCTAATGCTAATGCTAACACTTCAGTGAGACAACTAAGTTCCAGAATTCAAGGTAATGCAAATATTTCACTTCTAAGTAGCACGTTCTCTATATTTGGAGTAACAACTAGGGTAAATTCATTACTGCTAGATGTTTGTGGGAACCTGAACATTTAACAGGAAGGTCATATTGTCCTGTCAAGCCATTAAAATGTTGCTGCACTAATCCTTTACAGGAAGAAAAAGAATAGAGAAGAAAACCAGATGAGAGTGAGCGGCTACTGTAAAACGTGTCAGAATTACAGTAATGTCTTGAAGCTGCGTATTTCTCACGTAGTGTGAGAGCTGGTGGTGGGAACGCGACAACTGCAGTTGTGTGCATGTGAATGTGAACGGGATTATGATGCAGGCTGCTGTTATCAGACGTATTAAATGTGCAGTCGCCAGATCCCCCTGGATTAGATGTCTGTCGGCATAATACCATCATAATTTATGTTAATTATGTTGATTGTGCCAATAATCTAATGTCACCAGGCTGTGGTGGAGGAGGATCTGGGTTACCGTCGCCCTTAAAATGAGAGCAGATGTTGGTGTTAGTCAGAGCGTCCTCTAGGTGGCGACGTGCTCCGTGTTTGAGGGACATGATGGCTCCAGTCTGCTGCTCAGGTCAGTGTCCCACACAGACACAGCCCAGCACTGCAGCACCGTGTGGGCTTCTACTTACCTTAAAGTCATCAGAGGCTGCAAAACCTCAGAAAACGCAATCCACGAAAACAAAACAGCCACTCGTAGTGGCTTATTTCATCCTGCTGCATGCTGGGAGTATACCACCTTAAAGAGTTTGCTTTCATAGCTAAGATCAAGTGAAGTTTACAGACTTGATTTTAGGTGATTATGTTTTGGATTAAAAGCCGAGGGCAGATCGAGGGTCTGCAACCTGCAGCTCTGCAGCCACATGTGGCTCTTTAGCTCCTCTGTAGTGGCTCCCTGAAGGTTTCACTAAATTACATGTAAATACACTGTCATGTATTCTAATTCTGTTGCATAGCAGAGAATCCGGAGGGGAGCTTAATTGTGTAATATCATCTCAAATGACTCATAAAAAATGTCGGGTTCTCTCGATTTAGGTCACTTTTATAGCGTATTGTTTTCTGCACACGTGTCTGTGTGGTTTCATTACCCAAGCAAGCAACAGCGCCCTCCCGTGGCCTGGCCTGCTAACTACATCAGTGTCAATGTGTCTGCTGCTGCACGGTTAACGCAACACTTTTTTATTTTAACGGATGAGGTGTTGTCAGGTGAAACGCTGAGGTGTAAACGGAGCCTCGGTGTAAGAAGGTTTCTTGTCCCAGGTTGGACTTGGTTGTCTTTCTACATGGAGCTTGTATTTTCTCCCAGTGTGAGTGTGATTTTTCTCCAGAGCCACTGGTTTCCTCTGAGTCACAAAACATTTTAGGCTATTTGACGTCTTCAATTTGCCTGTAGATGTAAATGTGAGTGTGTGTGATTGGTTGTGTGTGTGTTTGTCCTGTGATGGACTGCTGTTCAGAGTTGGTGTTGGGATGAGACGGGTACTGTGGTTTGATTGAAACACAAACGTTCTACTTTCAGGAAAACCTTTGTACTAAAATCTGCAATGCATGTACATTCATGGTAGTTTCGTCATGCTATAATGTTGTTTCTGTCGTTTTTTAGGTGTGAACATTACGTTTGAATGATTCTGATCCAAGTAAGACTCTCATGCTGGTTTTTTTTTATAAAAACATCTAAAAATGAGCCAGTGTTTTGAACAGCTCTGATCCACCTGCCTTCAAAGAGGTTTAATAATACACCTGTACTCTGAACACCACAGGTATTCTCAGTAGAGTCTCTGTAGGATCATCTGGAGACACAGAAGACATTTGTATGAACATTGGTGGACTGGTCCTTTAACAACTCATAGCCGACTCGTCAAAAAAAACAACCCCAAAACAAGGAAAATTACGTTTACATTTTTTTTTGTGTTGAGCGACATTCCCAGCAGAGAAGTTAAAACAACAAATAGAACTGGCTTGGGGATCACAGATGGATTAAAATAAAGCACTAATCATCCCCACAAACAATCAACCACACATTCAAATTAGACTCATCCTGTCACATTTTCCCAGCATATGCCGCACTTCCATTGTGTCCACGACATAAATATCTGTGAGAATTTTTAAAGGGTGTACCACTGCAACACCCCCACCCTGCTCGCCCACTCCCTCACCACCACCACCACCACCAATGATGTCCGCTCTCACACAGGCCATATGGCGGCCTGTACCCGGCGCTCGCTGCCAGCCCCCTGCTCTCCCTGCCGCATGCGGGCTAACAGCTTGGTGGACACATAATTAATTTGCTCGGGCGTCTGCCATTTATTTCCCAACCTACATTTTTTTGTTAATTGGACAGAGGAGGTTAAAGTCAGATGAATGTTTGTGGATATGTGGGAGCCACTGATTGGAGTTCTTGTGGGTTTTGTGTGTGTGTGTGTGTGTGTGTGTGTGTGTGGGGGGGGGGGGGGGGGGGGGGTGGGGGTGGGGGTGATAAGGCGGTTTGAAGGATGAGATTGGGGGAAGAAAAAAAGAAAAACACATCTTATCATTGGGAGGAAAATGGCACAAAACGTGACTCCTGGCCTCAGGTTCATGGCTTCACGTCAGTTATGTTATTATAAGGTGTGATTTCTGTTGTCCCGGGTTGTTTACGGCCTAATGAAACCCCACATACCCCCCCGCCCACACACACACACACACACACACACCCTTTCACTGTTGCGTCATTCCTGCTGTTTTAATTCACTAAGCAATAACCGTCTGTGCAAGCAAAGTTGAATCAGACTTGGAATATGAATTTAATCAAGTTAATTGACTAGTAAATGCAAATGTTATTAGGGAGGCGGAATGTGCGGCGTAAATCTCCATGCGAACTCCCAATTTTGTGTGTGTGTGTGTGTGTGTGTGTGTGTGTGTGTGCGTGTGTGTGTGTGTGTGTGTGTGTGTGTGTGCGTGCGTGCGTGCGTGCGTGCGGGGTGTTTTGTAAACATCAAAAGCTGATGATGAAAGTTGTTATCTAAATGATCAGAGATTGAAAATGTATAAAGAGAAACCGTTAATTAGAAATGGGGAATATGAAATGGGTCTGTCATTGTAGTATGTGCTCATTTAATACAGTTCTTCTGTTCTGAATAATTAAAAATGGCAGTATACTCACATAGCAAATAATTAGCTGAGACAGATTAGAAACAGTTAAGAATAAAATGATAATGTGCTCGATATATCTGCTGCAGGGGAAGGGAGAACGTTAAAAAAAAAAGGAGGGGGGCTGTTAGCGCTTTTTTCACATTTCAGCACGTGTTATAATATGTTCCAATTTCATGTTTTATTATCCAGTGTAGCTATTATGTGAAAACTTAAGATTTGCTGCTCAGTGATATTTGATTCACATATCAGAGTTCATGGTCCAGGTCTGATTGACAGATTCAGGCACCAATTCAACTGAGATATTAAAGTATAAGCCATCGCTGTGGCAAAGCTGCGTTTCCATTCCTAGTTAGTGCAGAATTAGGACACATCCTGTCAACGCTGGATGTGTCATCAGACGTTTAACACAATTTTTCATGAAGTTGAAACCAGGAAATCCAATGTATAAATATTCCCCTAATATTTTTTCAACAGAAATTTAGCTTGCGATATGCGATAAAAACTGAGGAAATGTACTTTTCTGTTTCCTGCTGTGGTTTATGTCTTACAGCTCCTTCCCATGGACGTGTGTCGCTCATTCTTTATCACAGACAGAGCTTCATATCGAATCATACCTTTTCTGTTGTTCATGTGAGTGTTGGACTGCCGCTGTTTTGTGTTGTTGCCTTTACATCACATGGTTTGAGAACTTGAACAATTCTTTGTCTTGTAGTTTCTTATGCACTCAACTGTTTCTTCTACTTTTTAGTTATTCTGGACAATCTTTGTGCGAACGTACTGAAGCAGCAACTTAGTTTTGGTTGTCGTTGTTTGTCTTTGTACTCTCACTATCTATCTATCTATCTATCTATCTATCTATCTATCTATCTATCTATCTATCTATGTATCTATCTATCTATCTATCTACCTGCCTGCCTGTGTGTGTGTGTGTGTGTGTGTGTGTGTCTGTGTGTGTGTGTGTGTGTGTGTGTGTGTGTGTGTGTGTGTGTGTGTGTGTGTGTGTGTGTGTGTGTGTGTGTGTGTCAATCAGGGATTGGTTGAACTAATAATCCATTAAGTTTGAATGTAATTTTGATTTTCTTACATTTTTCTCAATAAATAGAGATTTTGTCAATCAAACTACCCTTGAAATCGTAAGTAAGTTCTAACTTTTCACCATTCAGAGCTAGTTGTAACGACAACCAAGTGGTTTCTAATTCTCAAATCGTAGATTTTTGTCTTCAGTGTCCGTGCACACGATATTCTCTGACAAAGCAAACTACAAAAAGTTTGCGGATCAATCGACGCGATGGAATCTCAATCGGCCTTATCTACCGCTGTGATCTCAAACATTCAAATAAGAGAAGGTAAGAAATTGGTTGGTGCTTTCTAGAGAGTATCAGAACATTTGCAGCTTATCATGTCTGAGGAAAGATGGCGCCGATGGCTTCAAGAGAGGCAGGTTGAAATGTCTAATAAGAGCCAACACTGGCTTTCCTCTGAGTGTGTGAACTATAAAAGCTTTAATTTCCCTATCATCGCAGGGATCTAATACCAATCTGTATTCTTTATTCAGGCCGTCTGTGTTGCTGCCAGACAAAAGCCTTTGAAAAGCCAGTTCCTGGGAATTAAAGAAAAGAGATTAAAATATCATTAGGTGCTACATAATTGAATGTCAGTGTTGAATAAACTTGAATTCGATTCCCGGTCATTAAACCGGATGTGGATTTTTTTTTCTTTTTTTTTCTGAACAGCAGATGAGAGAGAGGTGCTAACTTCAAAATCATTAACAGGAGAGGAGTTTGTTTGGTGCTTTGTTCTGATTCAGGGCTTGAAAGGAGACCAGCAGCTGGAGGAGGGAACCAATCGAAACAAAGCTTCACAAAACTGTGCGTAATAATATTTAATAATTAAATTCTGCCAAACAATGGCAACCCAAATGAAGCAATCTGCAAAAGTGTGCAACATCATTTGCATAATTGACACAGCTCTCCCCGCCTTTCTCCCTCCCTGCAAATGAATGATGAAGACAATAAAAGATGTTGCTAAAATTGGGAACAATAACAGCAAAATTTCATCAAGGCCCCCGTGCTCTGATTAATCTGCGCTTGCAAATCAGTGCAGGGGGGGGGAGAAGGCGAGCGAGAGGCAACGAGAGGGAAGGAGGGAGGGCCGGAGTGTGGGATTGGGAAGAAGAAGAAGAAGAAGGGTGGAGGCAGGTGATTAACAACTGCGGGGATTGTTGGACGGTGCGCCGGGTGTCGCCGGGCTCCAGGGTGTAGCGCGGGGCCGGCCCCTGTAGGCGCTGGCTGGCGTGGTCCAAGTCTGAACCAGCGCAATCATTACTCTTATTGTTAAAGGGGCTCCTTATTAAGCTCATTGTCACGTTTATTATTTGTCTTTTAGTGTTCTGAAATTCACGCTGGTTGTTGAGTTACTTGTACGGAGAAGTAGGCGACAGCATTTAGTTTTTCAACACGCTCTGATTAATAAATCCAAGGAAACGAATGCCTGCAGGTATAGTTTCTTCAATTTAATAAGCAGAAACTCAAAGGTGCATGTCGCTCTTTGCATTGACGTCCTCAATGAATATTTCTGTAAGAGATTGGTCAATGTTCATTGCATCAAGTCAACAGACTTTGCCTTCATTTTCTCCACATTTCGTGACACTAATGCCAGACATGGTTTATTTCCTTCATGTCAGATTATGTCCTCAATTATAACTCTTTGTCTTTGTTTTCACCATGTCCACCAAAGACGTTATAAAATCATCGGTGTTTGTATGTCTGTGAGCAAGATTACGTCAAAACTACAACACTGATGATATCAGGCCATGAAAGATTCCAGAACATTTTGGAGGTGATCCAGATCTGGATCCGGATTCTGGATTAGGATTTCATTTTATAGGCTTTTAAGGATTACGTCAATGAGAGGTTTTAACAAAGTTTTCACCACTGATAGGTGTAAACATTGGCGGAAATCAGAAACCTCTGATTGCTCTTTGTGTTGTATGTTTTTATATGTGGTTTTAAGGTCTTTTCATTTGGAAGCCATTTAACAATGAACTTCAGTCACAGCTGGAATCTGTTAACTCACTTCTCTATCTGCCGATCTGCACAGAGACGTTCAGAGAGGGAAGAAGAAACAGAATATTCCCGAGAAATCTACTAAATTGATCGTGATGCCACTTTGTACCACAAGATGGTGCAGCGAGCGACTCTGCCTCGCTCAGGACACATTTACACACACCAGGGTATTTACAAAAACGGTGATATTTCGCTGAGTTTGGGCCGTGTATTTACTCATAAACGCAGCTGTGAGTCTCCACAAACGAGGATTTTTGAAAAGTCCAGCCACAGTGGACATTTAGAACAACTCTGTGTCTCTGTTTGCGTCTGAAGAGGGGGAAAGATTTATGTCACAATATGCAAGAGAGACGTCATTGTGTCGTCTGTGTGTGACCCGTGTTGCAGTTTGACTGCTGTGGTGAAAATGGATAGGGTGAAAGCAGTGTGTTATATTGTACCGTCGTGTTTAGGAGGAGCTCAGCTTCTTTATCAGTCCGAATAAAGAAACCGTGCACCATGATAGCTGAACAGGAAATAAATCAGAGGATTCGGCTGTTGTGTTTTTTCCAGGATTCTAATTGGCTCTCCTGGCATAATGCTTCTCGTTGCACTGCCCCGTCAGGTTTGGCAGGCTCATATATGCAGGTCAGTGTAAATGAAGATTTATTTGTAAATATAGAGGGGAAAATATCCGTTTTTGTATAAACCCCGACTACGTGTAAACGTGGCCTCAGTCCAACAACAGAAGCAGCTGCAGCTGATCTGGAGTCAGTTTCGTGAATTCAGAGGAATACAGGCTCACTGCTGCCACACAGTGTACAAATGTGGTACTGTCCAATTCTGACCTACTGTACCTTTAAGAGCCCCTCGCGACAAGCTCCCTATTCTCTGATTGGCCCGCTGTCAGGAAGCCTCCCTCTTAAAGGGTGCGATTGTAATTTAACACCAACCTCGTTAATTTTTCGCTTTGCTGTGCTGCTGCTTCAAGTAGGAGGGTAAAACTCTCTTCTTCTTTTAGGGAGTGAGTATCTGCTATAGAGGTGATGAGGTCTCCAGTTTGCAGACTCCGCATCCTGTGCTTTGTCTCATGCACATGCCTTTCCTCCTCAGAGGTTACTGGTGCAATTATACACTGACTGCACCTCTGACTGCACCAGTTTAAAGGGATAGGACGGGGTCATTATACGGCCTCACGAACAGGGGCGGTGCGACTGGTTGGCGAGAGGCTGTAGGGCGGGTGAGGGGCTGAAGAGGAGGGAGGGGGGGGGGGGGGGGGGTACGCTGGCCTGAAAGACATAACCCGAGGTGCGCTTTCTCGCTGATTACTCATTGACGTTTTCCTGCCTCGTGGGATGCTTCTATTTCTGACAGAGGCTGCCGCAGTGGGGACGTTCAGCGGCATGTCCGGCGCCACTCGTCATGTTGGCCGTGGCCGTGGCTGGGAGGAACAGCTGTCTGTGTTAACGAGGCCACGGCCACGCGGCAACCAGCGAGGCGGCGGCGCTCCAGCGCCACTCGGCCCTCCATAAGGCCCCGGGACACGTAAACAACGACTTAATGAGAATGCGTGCCATTACTGTAATTAACACAGCTCACGTCAAAGCACTGTCAGCTCTCAAGAGTTTCAGGAAGGTCTTACATTACCATTGAATAGGCTGGCATGCAATGACCAGAGGCCATGCCTGCAACACTCACAGCGCTCCCTGTACAGTGTGCACACACACTCAATAAAACAGGGCATAAAGAGATTACAGTCCACCGTCTCTAATGAAAAACCCATGCAGAAATGTCATTATCTGCAGTGTTTGATGCTGTGCTCTCTTAACTATTAATGCAAGTCAATTTCCATGTTTGGATTTACTGGCTGTTTTGTTGATTTTTACATGAATTGGTTGCAAATGAAATATACATTTCAGTTCTAACATTTTAATCAGGGAATTTTTCTCATGTACTTATTAGGCAATCAAATAATGAGAAGTAAATGTGAACTATTTTAATGAAATCATATTAAAACTTGTGAAGTTCAACCCTATAGTAAATATATAATAACTAATATTAACTATATTTTATAACTTTTTCTCAAGTCAGACTCACATCAGCTGTGTAGAAGTCTAAAAAGTGTAAAATTAGTCTGAATTGAACACAATTGAACATTTTTAGCTACAATTCATTTCTCACTGCATTTCTGTAAAAGACATTTTTAACACCCTTTAACAACATACGGCCACTTCATTTGAACAAACATTAAAAAAATATCATCACTGGGCCCATAAACAGGTGAACAAGCCAGCGAAAGTGTTCAGGTTGCATTGATAAACTGGCATAAAATATCAGTGTATGTAAGAGTTACATTTCATTATTTGTTATATTTAGCCATCATCACATTTATTTCTTTTTTTGCACCTTTTTTTCAGCTCACAATAGTTTTCTGTCAGGTCAGGATTGATATGCACATATCTATCAATACCTTGCGTCTGTGATTCTCATACTATGGCAGTGCTTCTCAAATGGTGGGGCGCGTCCCCCTGGGGGGGCGTGGTGGGGTGTCAGGGGGGGCGCGAGGCGGGCGCGACTTTCAGTATTAGTGTCTTTATTCATGCTTGAACAATAAAAAAAGGGCCTCCAGCCACTAGGTGGCAGCAGTGCTCAAACTAATCAACAGGCTGCCTGTTCAACCAGTAGAGTAGAAGAAGTACTACACATGAACACCGGTGTACAGAGCTGGCGGAGGAGGAGGAGAGGTGGAGAAGTTTCTGACAGGAGTGAAAAGAAAAAAGGATGAGGCGTCAGAGGAAAAGAAAACAGGTGAGAGTAAACATAAAGCTAGTAAGAGCAGGAGATATGACGATGCTACATCGCCCTTAGGTTTACCGTGAACACGTCGGGAACCAGGAAACACCCGTTTGTGTTTTATGCCTAAAAACTCTGGCAGCGGAGCATGAAGCCAAATAAATGAAGATGGCACCTGGAGACCAAACACCATGCACCTGGAGACCATACACCATACACCTGGAGACCATACACCATGCACCTGGAGACCATACACCATACACCTGGAGACCATACACCATACACCTGGAGACCATACACCTGGAGACCATACACCTGGAGACCATACACCCGTTATGTCAGTAAGCCACTGGAGTTTTTTCATGGTAAACTCCATGAGTATCGCCAACAAGCCGGTCATTGTGTCAGCGCGGCATCAGTAAACAAAAAAGCCTGTTAGCCTCTTACAAAGTTGTCCACCACATCACAAGGTGCATAAACCCTCACACCATAGAGATTTATTTTGATAATCAGGCGATTGTATGCAGAATGCTGGTGCCAGCAACTCATACAGTGGTTTATACAGATAAATAAATATTATCAAGTTCTCAATGGTAGTACAATATGGGGGGGGGGGGGGGTGGGGGGGGCGCTGAAAAAAATTCTGTCCTCTAGGGGGGGCGTGACAGAAAATAATTGAGAACCACTGTACTATGGTGAGAGTACCACCAATAGTGCATAAGCATCAATTAGTGGTATGAGGAGAAAAATCCTTTGATTTTTTATTTTTTTTTTTGTTAAATTCATAGTTGAAATAAGTTTTATATTCTCTGTGTTGTTGTGTCAGGCCTTGTCCTCACCAGCCGAAACAATTTTTTTCTCCACTGTCGGTTTCGCGCCATGGGTGCAGGAAAAATCAGCCTCCACAGGACGACATGTAAACCATATAAAACAATGTAGTACATATGCCAGGCCTTCAGGGGGCGATGTAGCCCTGCCATAGAAATACACCAAAAATGAAGAGGAAGACATGGCGATGACATCATCGTTTTCAGAAAATGTGCTTCTTGTTTGTCCACGACGCAACAATTTAAAATTTCTCCACTCTGGAACGTTGCGCCGTGCGGATGATCGGCCAAAAACGAGGCAGTAACAATAGCATGGCGCCATCGGGTGGAAAACGTCTCAGTATCAACCCATTACCTCTGTAAGTGTCTGATTTTGTTTGTCTATAATCTAAAATCTGAGCCAGCGAGAACATTGTAAATGTTAAACAGAAGTGGGCCGAGGGCGGAGCCTTGAGGAACTCCCCGTGTAATTTTTAGCACTGCGTCAGCACCTAGTGTTTCACAAGTTTTTTTTCTGCTAAAAGGGAGTCTGTTTTTTTCCCCGCCATCTCGGATACGTGCTCATGTGGAAGTGTTGGTGTTTCTCTGCAAATGTACCTTGAAAAGACTGCGTTGTATTTGGTAATATTGAAGTCAAACTAAATTGAATTGAAGCATTTTTGCCAGGCAGGAACACTGAATAAAAGCAGTGATCAGTTTTGAAACGTTTTTAAATTAATTTTTGTGGTTTTATGTAACATATGTGTTTTGGACATCCTTGAGTATACAACGTTGTGGGACCACCCTGTAACACGGAGGAACCCCCTCAGGGGAATGGGCCTCCAGTTTGGGAACCAAAGCTTTATAAAGAGGACGATCGCCTGGTTGGACGTGTTGCTGCAGTTGGTCTGAGGTGAAAACACTACAATGAGAAGAAAAGGGTGAGGAAACAGTGTGTGGGTGTATTGTCCTGCACTCTTTGGCTGAATTCGTCACCATCTGCAGTCATTTGGCTGTTTTTCTTTTCTCTTTTCTCTTTTCTGCGGCAAGGCGGCATTATTAACAGTTAATCACAGAGTGAAGTTGTCAGCGGGGGTGGCTGCAGTTTTTATAATGGCCTAATTTCTAGCAATCGCAGACTAATTATCTGCATTTGCAATTGTTGTGATTTTTCCTTTGTGAAAATGCGGCAACTTTTAATATAGACTTTATAGTCTAGGGATGTGTTGTCTCTGGATGAACACTACCGGGTATAACTGCCCCATAAAGCTGTGACACAAGTGCAGCATAATTAAGAAGGTAAATTCTTAATGGAAGCCTGTTTCATAACATGTTATATCCTGCTCGGCATCATCGAGCCATCGGGGAGCTCGTGGAATGGTACAGAAAACAAATGAACATATACTCAATTTTTAATAATAAAACCCAAAAAAAATCAAGACATTTCGACCAAACAACAAAATATACAGTAAATTTTAAAAAGGCAATAATGCCTGCTAAACACTCTCTTTCTAGTTTATTTGTTTAGAGCATCTACAACCTTGTTCAGTTTCATCTTGTGTGATTTTCCATTAATGTGTGTGGGAACGGAGGGAACATGTCCTATAATAAGTTTGACTTAATAAGCCTTGTACTTACATTATTTGCATGTTAGTAGCAGTTCTTTTGATGTAGATTTAGTATATATACTGAGACATGAAGCATAAAAACAACACTGGTTGATGTATATTCAAGACACTGTCGTTAACTTCTTCTCAAAACTTGTGTGACTGAACTGAAGACAGCAGAAATAAACATATGTGTCCTTTATAAATATTGGATGTTTAGAAAAATGGGAAATGAAGCTGAATAAACTATTTACTACTGTGGAAACTGGTGGAGGAGGAGGTTTCATTCAGCTCGGCCTTCAGCTGCTCTTCTGCTCATCAGAAAACATGACTTGGAATGTTTGACGTGCACGGAGAATTCAACTCACACTTTTAGTATGTGCAAGTCAAATATTGTTGATATTGGCCGTTAATGTTCATAATAACAGTTTTTGTGAGGACTTGCCCGCGGTTATATGACAGTATGATGATGACTTTACATGTGGATGCCTCAAACTCAATAAAAGTTAATAAACTCTGCCTTGAAACATTTCAAATGTAATTTACTGCATAAAAGACTCGTCCGCTTGTTAGAATTTTCTCAGTTATTTCATGAAACACCTTTAAATTAATCTCACTGACACGAAGATTGATTTGATGGGTCTACGGATGGAGGTCATTGTCGAGCTGCTGTGATATTACAATTTCTGCCCGAGGATCCGTTTAACACGACAATATTTTCATGTGAAAAGAAGGGTAGAACTTTTTGAAACAACATTGTCTCAGTGGAAATGGGTGAAAACGCAACATTCTGAAAATGCATCTCCATGTAGATGGTGGGAAACACTGCTATTGTACATTTGCACCACGTAAATAGTTGTTCTGGAGTCGATGGACAATAACAACAATGTTCCTCTAGAGAGTCATGACTCTTAGTCTTTATCCTCCTGGGACCTTCTTTGATAGATGAGAGGTTCTGTGATAGCAATGCAACCTGGTCCAACTGCACCCCCTAGTGATCCAACATGAACAACTTTGTAGTTTCAGCATTTGTGCCATTTCTGTGTAAATGGACATCATTTTCAAAACTTTTCAATGCGAAATGATGCAGTTTCACTTGAAATGTAAACAGGATTCATATCTTGGTTTACACACTCCAGCTCCTGGTTACAAAGAGCTGCTGGACACTCTGGTGTCCAGTGGGACCCTGAGGTTTTCATTCTGGTCTCCTCAACGTAATCCTGATTACCGTGAAGCAATGTGACTCCTCCACTCTCATGTCAATCGGCAAACCTATTTCGTTTGCAAGCCACAAATAATCATCATCTCCATACATATGGAGGCGACATCCATCAGTCCTGCTGACCTTTCGCGCTTCATTTGATCCGAGAGTTTTCTTTGTGACGACAACGTCGCTGTCCCGACAGCAGAAGCACCTTCCCAACTTCTCACTTTCCCCATTCCCAAACGCACGCCATTAGATTCACTTGATGTTAAATATTTGAAAGTATAAAAAGCTGTTAGCGCGGAGAGGAAACGCCGCGGTCAGCAGTTGAGTCGCTGCTACTGTGCAACCCATGTTTTCACCTCCTCTTTTTTTGTGTTCCTAACAAAGAGGGAAACATTTGTGAAAAAGGTGTAGATCCCATTCAGCGTGATAGTGCTGCAGTGGACTCTGCTCGCAGCACCTTTTCTTCCTCCTCTATCTCTCATTTGCTTTATCTCTGCCTCTCTCCCTCCGTTTCTCCCTTGCTCGCCTCCCCCTCCTCCTCCTCCTCGCATTCTTTCCTTCAGAGAAAAGAAGGCTACGCATTAATGAGTCAATGCAAGGCTGTATTATGTTTAATTAGGTAGTTTATATAATGAGGTGTTCATTTCTAATGGAGGGACATGCTGTGAGCAGCACATCTGCAAGAATAACTCAGGCAATCAGCGGCATGAGGACCCATGGAACTGCAAATGAGACTTACTTACTCAGAAATGAATTATGTCTCAGTGCCTTTCGCAAAGCCCATTAATTAAATCCACTGGCATCAAGGTCTTTTTCTTAATTTCATGTACCATTAGCATAATAAACACAATTTGAGTTAGCACAATGTGATCAGTTTAATGGATGCTATTTATTTTGTTTTATTATTTAAAGCTCTGGTAATGGGGGGGGGGGGGGGGGGGGGGGGGGGGGGGGGGGGGTAGATATATCTCTGTGGCTCCCTCTGTGAGAAACTCACCATCGGCGACACACACACTCGTCCCGGAGGCCTGACATCCTGAGAGCTGCTGTCGCCCTTCATAGAGGAAAAGGTCGGGCAAGGCGATCATTTCAGGGCACCAGACTTGCATTGCAGTATAAATTCACAGCTACAAAATACCAAATGTGTTTGTCAAACTTCCACTTCTGCTGATTTGTATTTCTTCCTAAAGAGCTGAGGCCTGATTTACTCTCATCTTGCTCGGTTGCCATGCTCACGCACATACATTTCCATGTCAGCTGGCGTGCAATTTGCGAGTGATTTACTAAAGATAACAGGATGAGTGATCGGTTGGATCGCTGAACCCTGCAAACACATAAATGTGGAGTTGGATGCATATTTATTGGAGATAATTGGTCTCAAAGTCAAAATATGAGGTAAAACATAAAATATGTTACAATACAGTTTTAAAATAAGCGTCATGTAGAGCCAGCTGGGTAAATGTGTCAGACAACAATAAGAGCAGCATCTCTGCTGGATAATGAACTGATTTGCATCCCCTTTTTCACTAGCACAGTAAAAATATATGCAATAATAATAATAATTTAAAAAAAAACTATTTCCCATGTAAATCTGATTTATTCTTGCAATAATGCTATTGGCATAAATTCCACTCCTGTTACTCATGAAAATTAGAAATTCAACTTTGGAAGTGTTAAACTTTGTGATTTTTTTTTGTATTAGCAAAAATGTATGTTTTGTTCATAACAAGTCAAACCTAAAGTTTATTAGCTGGTTTATTTCTGTTAAGGAGCAAAAGAGCCGAAGACGATCAGACTGGGGCAGTTTGCTGGAGCAGCTCGTCTCATGTTAGAAATGTTCCATGCTTCATCTTTCCGGACCTTGAAGTGCCCTTGAGCAAGACACTGAACCCCAAACTGCTCCCAGTGGATGGACTTTCGTTGCGTTTGGGTGTTTGTTTACATGACAACGGTGTGTGGAGCCACTGAAACTCTTCTTTTTTGAAAATATCTGCAAAGGTTGAACGGTTTGAAAATGTGTGAAAACACAACATTTTGGAAATCCCCAGGCTGCATCTCCGTGGAGATGGTGGAAAACTCAAGTTCTTCTGCACATGCTCAGTAGGTGGAGCAAAATAGTGTTTTCCTCCAGAGTGTCATGACTCTCAGTCCATATTTTCTTGGGATTTGGTCGTTTTATCGTTGAGAGTCACTGTAATAACGATTCCACTTGTTGGTCGGTCCATACGAAGGTCCGTTCTCCTGTTGTTAAATGTTTAAAGCGTATTGCTCTCTGCATGCGTGTCTATGGAGCTTCAGTACAGAACAACCAACAGCCTTCTCGCCACCACGTCACTGTGCAGTCGCGTTTATCCAGAATAACTCACCTCCAGGAGGAGCACTGTACTACGGAATAAAAGCTGATCTTTTTATGGTCAACCAGTGATATTCTTGTATTCTGTTTGGCCATTCACACTAACATTTGCTTCTCACTTGAAGCACCATTTCTAGTCACATTTTATGTGTTCCTTGTTGCCAGAATTCTTTGCAATGAGCTCATTTTAATAATTTGATGCTGTTCCTTTTTACTCCTCCTCAGAAATATTTTAGCATTCCAGTCGCCCATTGTATTTCTTTTTTTCTTTTCTTTTACCCATTTACAAAGAAGTAGGATGTGGGGGTGTTTCCACACGTGTGACACAGGGGGTGTAAGTGCAGTGCAAATCCGTGCTCCTTCATTAAAACAATACAAGGCCCTAATGTATGGCAGCGAATTTATTCTGACCTTAAAGCGAAACCCTAGAGGTGAGATATGATTAGCGTTATTGTTGAGGACAGGTACATCATTATCTCAATGTACCTCGGCCACTGCCAAGTTGCACCGCCGCACTCCGTCCTCCTGACTCGGGCACTGGCACAAGACATAATCTCTCCTCAGGAGCAGAAATGCACTTAATCATCGACTCAAGTTTCAGGGGCTGCCCCCGAGTATTCTCCGTCTCGCACAACTACGACGGCAAGACATCTGCAGCACTGTTTTAAGTCCCAAAATTAATTGCCTAATGGATTAGGGAGGTATGGCGTGGCCTACTTTACCAGGTTGGAGCAATAATTTAAATTGTGCCAGGTGAGGACAAGGAGAAGTTGATCTTTTTTTTTTTTTCTCTCTCTCTTACCTTTTAGATCAAATACATCTTTTTGTGCCCCAAATACCGTGAAGCCTCCCCCTCTTTCCCCCTCACCAGTATTCAGGGCCTCATTAGGCAGACTAGTGCTTTGAATAAAGAAACATTACAACCAGTAGCGTCTTCTTACTAACACATGTGGACAGGCACTCAGACACTTCAGCATGCAAGGGATTTGGGCTTTTTTTTTTTTTCTTTTAAAAAGAGACTTTAAAAATAGAGTCTCATCTTGGACAATCTGAGTGACCGAAAGCCAGCACCGTTACCGTGGCGTACCTCATCGTAATGGACGCTAAAGTGGAATGATTGAAGGAGAAATGGCTCCATGTGTCAAGTGTTGAGTGAAAAACACATGACACTAAAACCCATTAGTGTCCTCCAGAGAGACAATGCCCAGAACTCTCCCTCCTCCTCCTCCTCCTCTTCCTCCTCCTCCTCTTCCTCCAGACTTGGGGTGCTGTTTCTGACAAAAGACACTCTTTCTGCTTCAGATAAAAAGCCCCTGCGATTAGCCCAGGGGTTGAACTGTGCTCCATTCCAGTCTCACTTTTTTTGTGTGTGAGAACTTGAAATGATGTCAAAGTCCCCTATTATAACACTGAGTGTTTTTCTATAATAGATCCCAGGGAATCATCCAATTTTCTTCTTCTTCTTCTTCTTTTTTTTTTACTGAAAAAGTTCTTTTTTGTTTCTATTTTATTTAAAAGAAATTCTGATGATTATTCTCAGTGTTTATTGCAAGAATTTTGACTGGCAGTTCTTTTTAATGCTCAATTCAATTGGATTGATCAAGCTGCTTATAGAGATCGTCCTGAGATTTAGCAATCAGCTTTTGTGTCTCTGGTTATATTACGTTGGTTGGAATAAAAAAAAAAGTTAAAAGTGTGTGTGGATGCCATTTTGACCACAACAACAAGCTAAATAATCTGATAACCCATTCAAACAAATATTTATTGGTGGGACAGCGTTTCACAACTTGTCTGCTCTTGACATGTGTCGTGGCTTCCTGTTGTGTACCAATTGATTGGTGGGATTTTTTTCTTGAATTGTTCATAATCTGAACAAATGTCAAGCGGCCGGGAAGACTGAGCTTGTTTGTTTTCTTTATTGTCACCGCAAACCAAACGGGACCGAAGGCTCATCTGTGCTCTGTGTACTCGCAAAAATGAATGTGCTGTGGCCATTTCAAAATAATGTTTTCATCTCTGCTCTCACGCTTCCATACATCCTTTACGTTGGCGTGACATTCTGCTATATCTCCATTATGGGATGGCTCTGACTCATGAGTCGCTGACAACAATTTCCATGGCAACAGAGCGGCCAAATCTGTCTTGAAAACAACAAACGGTGGCGACAGTTGAACAGATCGTGGAGTGTACCTTGTGAAAATGACAATCAAGCAGAAGCAGTGTTGTCGGCAGTGCATGGAAATAATTGTATTATTAATTAAGCATTAATGATTAATGGAATTGACAAACTGAGTTTCCCAAAGCAGGATTACATGGTTTGGCAATTTAAAATGATGTAAGTGCACAATATTGGCCACCAATACACTCAAACACTCTCAAACACACTTTGACTTTAACACGTCACATTTTCTCCATTATTTATACCAGTTCCACTTTTACCCCGTTGGCCCCCGACTGGTGGGTGTCAATAGACAACTCACAGACCAGGATCCCTGTTTCCTCAAGCGAGTCCAAGGCCGACGTCGATAAAGGCACGACACCACATAAAGTAACCCTCACCCAATTGTGCTTTTATAGCGCCAATAAGAACATTGTCATCACTTTCAGATAGAAAAACCCAACATGAGCAAGCAGAAGAGACGCTGGGAAGCAACAAGTCCCTTTTAACAGGAACGTTTCTACAGAACCAGACTCAGAGGAGGTTTTCTGTTTTTCCAGATGGAGTTAGGAGATAGAAAGAGAGAAGAGAAGGACAGAGACAGAGAGCAACAAGCAGACGTGACGGGGCAGGAGGCTCTGTGGCGCCGCATTATGTAATA
>NC_137661.1:2177500-2207500 GCF_963422515.1 Blennius ocellaris | reverse complement strand
TCCGAGCCAGATGCCCCACTTTTACGATCCCCGCCTTGATGAGCTGACCTCTCAAGGTGGCTGAAGAGAAGGCCGTGGTGGGGATCAGACAGTTGTGGAGCAGAGGCTCCTCAAAGACCCACGGCCCCGGCTTGGTGTCTGAACGGGAGATTGTCAGAGTCTTCCATGCCTCCATCATGGATTTGTAGAAAGGAGTCAGTCCGGAAAGATCGCACTCAGCTGGGTTAGACAGAAAGAGCTGTTTGTCCAGACCGAGTCCCCCAGCCTTCCTCAGTACCAGCCGTGCCAGTGGTGTCCAGACCGCCGAGCCATAGAGGAGCCTCTGTAGAGCCTGTAGCCTGAAGGCCACAGTTCTGGAGACGGTGTCGATGAGGCCCTGCCCCCCCTCTGCCACAGGGAGATACAGGACCGACGCTCGCAGCCAGTGTCGGCCAGTCCAAAAAAAGTCTACCAGAAGTTGCTGCAGTCTTTCCAGGAGGCCCGGCGGAGGGACCAGAACTTTTACTTTGTGCCACAGAGACGAGGCGACCAGATTGTTGGCGATGAGAGTTCTTCCCCGGTAGGACAACTGTGGCAGCACCCATTTCCATTTAGACAACCTGGCCTGCACCAGATCCAGCACTCCCTCCCAGTTTTTCCCCTCCCTGTCCTCGTTCCCCAGCCACAGACCCAAGGCCTTTATGCCTGAGGTCCCCCACTTAAGATTACCAGGGAGGTCAGGAGTGTCCTGAGGACTCCAGCGTCCCACCAAACACGCCTCACTCTTCCCCCAGTTCACTCTGGCTGAAGAGGCTTTCTCATACAGGGCTAAGCTGTCCTGCAAAGCAAGTACATCCTCACGACCTGCTACAAACACGTTTATGTCGTCTGCGTAAGCCGACACAACCACCTTGGACTCGGCAGCAGACATCGGCAGACACAGACCCCTCAGCCGATTTTTCAGTCTGCACAGCAGTGGCTCAACAGCCATGCTGTACAGCTGGCCTGAGATGGGGCAGCCCTGTCGGATGCCTCTATGGACAGGTACAGGACAGCTTAGCCCTCCCCCCACCTTAATGACGCATGACGCCTGGCTGTATAACAGCTTGATCCATGACAGAAATGTGTCTCCCACCCCAAACGCCCGCAATGTTGAAAACAAAAAAGAGTGATCGACCCGATCAAAAGCTTTCTCCTGATCAATTGAAATAATAGCAGTGTTCAAGTGGTACAATTTACAACAGTCAAAAATGTCCCTCAATAAAAACAAATTGTCATGGATTGACCTGTCGGGGACACAGTATGATTGCTCACTGCCAATTAATAAATCAATAAAATCCTTTAATTTATTTGACAGAACTTTTGATAAAATTTTATAATCCGTGCACAGCAGAGCGACAGGCCTCCAGTTTTTCAATAGGGTCACATCCCCCTTCTTAGGCAGCAGGGAGATCACCGCACGGCGGCAGGAAGCAGGAAGGGTCCCGTTATTAAAAGAGTCTCTGTAGACGTCCAGCAGGTCCCCTCCCAGCAGGCTCCAGAAATGTTTATAAAACTCTGGGGGGAGTCCATCGAGGCCCGGAGACTTCCCAGAGGCCATCTGGGACACTGCAGTGCTCAGTTCCTCCAAAGAGAGGCCTGAGCTCAGCACCTGACGGTCCTCTGGACTCAGCTGAGGCAGATCCTGCAGCAGCTCAGCAGCAGCATCCCCGTCACAGTTCTCCGCCCCAAACAGATCCGAGTAAAAGTTCACAGCATGCCTCCTCATCTCTGCCGGGTCCGACGTCAGCCGCCCATCAGGCAGTCGGAGACACACCATCTGCCTCCCCTGAGCCTCCGATCTCTCCAGAGCGAAGAAGAAGGATGTCGGAGCATCCATGTCCCTCAGGGTGCTGAGCCTGGCCCGGACCAAGGCTCCTTTAGCTCTCTCCTGAAGGAGAGTCTTCAGTTGGTGCTGCTTAGAGAGCAGCAAGCCAGTGTCAGGATCAGAACCGTTCTGCAGTCCACTAATTTCGGTCTCCAGCTCTTCAACCGCCCTCCGAATCCTGACTGTGGAGAAGGAGGTGTATTGCTGGCAGAAACTCCTAATCTGGCCCTTCCCCACCTCCCACCACTGACTGAGAGAAGAAAAACCCTCTTTTTGTCCTGCCCAGTACTTCCAAAAGTAGCTAAAATTTTCACAAAAATTGAAATCATTTAAAAGTTTCACATTAAAATGCCAAAAAGAGCCTGTTGTCCTTCTAGCAGATAAAAGAAGCTCTGCTAAAACTAGGTGGTGGTCTGTAAACCCAACAGGGACAATGCGGCAATTCACAACACGAGTGATAAAAGAGGCAGACATATAAAACCTATCTAGTCTGGCTGCACTGATTCGATTATCTACCACCTTGACCCAAGTGAATTGTACATCAGAGGGGTGTTTATCCCTCCACACATCCACCAGGTCAGCCTCCATCACTAGCTGAGAGAGGAACTGGGAGGACTGGGGGTGGGGTTCTGCTCCTGTCCTGTCCACACCATCGACTGGACAACAGTTCCAGTCTCCTCCCATCACCACAGTCTCACCTGGACCGATGGTTGTCACCACTGCCTTCATTTTTTTAAAAAGCGACAACCGCTCTGCACCACCATTCGGTGCGTACATATTAATAAAACAAAAACTGAAATCATCAATTGTCGCTGTGACCATTAAAAGTCTGCCTTTTTCTATTTCTAGCCGTGATAAAATCTTTACATTAAGATGAGGAGAGAAACAGATGGCGACTCCAGCACTAAGATTGGAGCCGTGACTCAGAACCTGCTGGCCCGGCCACCAGAACCCCCAGTCTGGTTCTATCAGGGCGTCACTGTGAGTCTCCTGCAAAAAGACCACGTCTATCCTTTTCTGTTTGATCGTCTCCATCAATAAGCCCCTCTTCTGTGCATTTCTACCCCCGTTTATATTGAGAGAGGCGACTGTCAAGGCCATCAGAGGAGGAGAAGAAAACACAGAACAGACAAAGAGAACCAGCAGATAAGAAAACACCCCGTGAAGTATGATCATAACACAAATTATTTGGAAAACTTCATCTTCTTTGCCCTTTTGCGGCTCTTTAAAGAATTTTTAACCGCAGTGACATGCTTCCTCAGACGATAGCGCTTCTTCTCATCCAGCAGCTCAGTGCTGACTGACTTTTGAAGAGCGCTCACCGTCCGGACAAACTTTTCGGCACTGGGAAAATAACTCCCCACGTCAACCTGCCGACCAAAGGAGTCCTTGAGAAACACATTGATCTCCTCCAAAGAGTAGATGTCCGAGCTCTGAGAGACACTGCCTGCAAGTGATGAGACACTGCCTGCAAGTGATGCAGTGTCGGAGTCAACCTCATCTTCAGAGTCCAGTCCAGTAGCCCCTGGAACCTCCGGAGCCTCCGGACCAGCCTGCTGCTCTGCTGACCGACCACTCAGGGTCTGCAGTTCCTCCTCCATCTCAATACACTGCTCCCCATCAGTCCCCACCTGTCCACCAGCCACCTGCCCACCAGTCGCCTGCCCACCAGTCGCCTGCCCACCAGTCGCCTGCCCACCAGTCGCCTGCCCACCAGTCACCTGTCCACCAGTCACCTGTCCACCAGTCACCTGTCCACCAGTCGCCTGTCCACCAGTCACCTGTCCACCAGTCACCTGTCCACCAGTCGCAGCTTTTTTTGCCTTTTCTTTCGGCTCGTTCTCGTCCACACTTGAAATGTCCCCCTCCACTCCCTCTGCCATTGTCTCCTTCTGCACCGTCTCAGCTCCAGTCACACTGGAGTCAGTGGCTGCAGCATCCCGGGAACCCCACGCACCTGTGGGGGCGGGGGCGGGGCCGGCCGGCCGCCCCTCCACCCCGGAGACCCCCGGAGCCGCGGCGGCGGCCGGAGCGGCCCCCCCGGGCCGATCCGCCGCCACCGCGGAAACACCCGGTGCCGCCGCCGCCGCCCCGGAACCACCCGGAGACGGGGAGCGGGCCGCCGCCCCGGCGCCGCCGGGAACGCCGCCCGCGCCAGCCGCCGGCGCGGCTGCAGCGCTCGGCTCTCCGCCGTCAGTCCGGTGTTCCGCAGCGTTTTGCCGCCGCGGACACGCGATCATTTTATGCCCCAGCTCTCCACACTCGAAGCATTTAAAGCTCCCCGAGGTCGCATACACCATATAAACTCCTTCCTCATGCTTCACCCGGAAAGACACGTCCAGTGTCTGAGTCTCAGAGTCCAGGAACATGAACGCTTGTCTCCGCAGAGACTGGACATGTCTCAGTTTCGGGTCTTTGCAGCCCAGACCCACAGGACGGAAACCACTCGCGAACTTACCAAATCTCCGCAGTTCCCGCTCCAGAGCCTCGTTGGAGATGAACGGCGGGGCTCCGGACACGGTGATCCGTGTGGACTGTACGGCCAGCGGGGACACTTGGATGAACTCGTCATTCATCACAAGTCCGCTCTCGATGAGATCGACCACAAACTTTGCATCTTTCAGAAAGACAACCACGGCTTTATTCATACGAGAAGCGTAGGTGATGTTCTCGTACCCTACCTTCTCCCCAACCACCTGCAGCACCTGCTCCACCGTGGAGCCGGGCTGCGACACCAAACGCACTCCATGTCTCAGAGACACGGGAGACGCCCCGGAGGACGCCATCCGGTCCACGGGACACGGAAAAACTCACAAAAAACAACAATAAACTACGTTTAAACAACACTAACAAACCATAAAAAAGATCATACACAACACACAGTTGGAAAAAAGAAGAAAAACACACAACAAACACGTTTTTTTCACTTAATTAATTCGCCCTCTTCGCTCCCTCCCAAACACACGTCCACACGTGAAGAAGAAGAAGAAGAAGAAGAAGAAGAAGAAGAAGAAGAAGAAGAAGAAGAAGAAGAAGAAGAAGAAGAAGAAGAAGAAGAAGAAGAAGAAGAAGAAGAAGAAGAAGAAGAAGAAGAAGAAGAAGAAGAAGAAGAAGAAGAAGAAGAAGAAGAAGAAGAAGAAGAACCAGGCTCTGGAAATACATTGGCTGAAAGTGGTTTCAATCACTTATTCGATTTTCAACTACATGACGGATCCATTGATTGAATTAGTGAAAGCAGGCAGTCTATCAGCCGCGCAGATAGCAGAGAAAATTCCCCAGCATTCACTTGGCACTGTGGCATTAATCGTTGGACTTGAGCACCACCTTGAACCGATAAGATTTGTGTCTCTGGAACTGAACGATCAGAGACGACAAACCACTGTGGCAGAGCCATGACTTCATTCTGATGTTTCTACACATTGAAATTGATCACATTTACATTTTGATCTTGTCTTTTTGGACATCGTTTTACATCATTACTCCTTACTTTTGCCTTATAAGAATTTTTAAAATTTTAATTTTTTTGCAACTTTATGGATGTAAATTGCCGTTAAACCCAAAAGAAGAAGAAGAAGAAGAAGAAGAAAATAGGTGGAGCTGTTCAGAATCTTTAGTGTCCTGCTCTCTAAACAAGCCATTAGCTTTAGCATTAGCACAAACTGAAGCTGTTAATGCTCTGTAACAATTCCACAGAACATTTTAATGAAGGGAGAGTGACTCAATAAAGGAAAGGAAATGTTTTTTCTGTGGGAAACATCATTAAAGATGTCCCACTGCAGGTAACATGAACATTAATCCCTGTTCACAATGAGAGCCTGTTTACATAACAGCTTTTCAAGTGAAAATGCGTGCTTTGTGCATTTTCCTTTCAGAAAAGTTTCGCATTTACACAGCAGCATTTTAAAACTGATGTGTTTCATGTCTGGCCACTAGTGGGAGCTGTTGTTTGCTTTTGTAATGAAACCACACAAACGTGTGTCTAGAGTAATGTGTGACGGACATTTGCATGGACTGACGACCAAGTTGAATTATTATTCTGGTCATGACACTCTGGAGGCCGCCATATTCATTATTGCCCGTCTTGCTGCGTTTTCAGCGGCTCCGACCATGTTGCCATGCCAACCGAGTGTCGGTTGGCACGAGTGTAACAAAATATAACAAAAGGTTTTGCGTTTCACTTGAAAACGTTGTGTAAATGGGTCCCCAGCAGCTCTAAATAGCAGTGAAATTAAAATTGAGTTAAAAATGGATAAGGAATAAAACAGAAATGTTAGCATGGCGCCCCTGTTAGCAGGTGCATTCAGGTGCACTGAGGTTGTGGGAACAACTCAACTGCTTGGGTGGAAGACGAAGAGATAAATATAGAACAACAGATGCCCGTACACGTGATCTGAATCTCTGTGAAATATCATCAATTGCGTCACTATTATCTTCAACTCCTCAGCATGGTGCACACTCCCGGGTCTGACAATGCTTTCCAGAGTCCACTTACATTGGAATCTTTAACAATGAACAAAGATTGTTCATCTTTGTTGCATCAAAAAAATACAACTTGTAGCTTTCCAGTTGATCACAACATCGGGAAGTTCAAAGTTTCAAGCATTTTCTGTGTATTTCATTCACAATAACACTTCAGATTCACTGCCATGAGAGAAAAAAACTTTTATGTACAATAAATAAATAGACGTCTTAAAGTTTATTGTTGTTGACCGAAGCGCCTTTTTACTGGATCCACTCTGCAGAACAGCTGGAAATTTCTTGGCCCGAGTTGGCTGGAACGCAGTGTGGTTCATGGAAGATATATTAATGTGGAATCATCGCTGCAGTGTCGACGTCTTTCGGCGGTCACAGAGCCGCTGCTTGTGCTCATAACTCTTAACAAAGGACCTGATTAGTTTTGGGAGAGGTCGGTGCATTTGAGAGATTCCTGCGTTTTAAAGAAAAGATTTCTGCCTTTGTGCAACTTCTTACCCACTTTGAAAGTGATGTCAGTGCAAATTCCGTGTCTGGTTTTAATCGCCCTCTTCCAGTCAATGATGTCTCTCTGCAGTCAGATTGAAAATGACTCCCAGTGCCACCGTGAGCCACTGTGGTTTCAGGCTCGCAGCCCACATCCAGACAGGGGCCTCATCCAGCTCATTTTTTCAAATATAGACTTATCATTACCTTCCCACAATAAATCGCCATGGAGAGCCGGGGGAAGAAAACGCTGCTCTCTTGTTTCTGTAACGGTGGCATCTCAGATATCATTAGGAAAGTACGACGCAGGGGGGGACAGCAGATCAATGGATTCTGCCACAGAAGCATTAGTACACTCTGCGTCTGATCAGTTTACTGAGCAACAACACCGCCAGCCTCCGCGGCTCTTACTGGAAACAATTGATGCATTGTTGCAGTGAAATGAATCCCCCCAAACCCCCACCACCCCACCCCCGAATTCATAACCCCAATCAGATACTCAATTGGCACTACCGAAAATAATTATAGCGACAAACAAGAAAAAAGCAAGAGGAAGACAACGACGTATGACTGCCGGTTCAATATCGCTCACAGGCTTTGTCATCCCAATAAAGTGGCGGCAGTATTTGGCTTGGATTTAATCTAATGCTCCACAAGTAACGCAGAAGCAACCGATTTCTATCAAACATGTCGAGCTCTTCATCAAGTAGTGAGCGTTGACCTTTCCTAACAGAAGTAAACAGGTTATGAATGTGTTAGGATTCCCATGATCTCAGAGAGAACGACTTAGAAACGTATATCATTTCTTCTTCTTCTTTGGGTTTAATGGCAGTTTGCATCCATAAAATTGCATTACCGCCATCTGCTGGTTCTATCTCTACATTGTTTTCACCACTTAGTCCCTGATGACTGTTTCCCTTCTTCTTCTTCTTCTTCTTCTTCTTCTTCTTCTTCTTCTTCTTCTTCTTCTTCTTCTTCTTCTTCTTCTTCTTCTTCTTCTTCTTCTTCTTCTTCTTCTTCTTCTTCTTCTTCTTTCTCTTCTTCACTTGGATTCAAAGGCAGTTGGCATCCGTGAAGTTGCATTACCGTCATCTGCTGGTTCCAGTACGTCCAGCTCATTCCCATCGCCAAGAAAAAGTCCAATGAATCATGAGATCAACATTTGTTTAAAAAAAAAACATAAACTTCACAATAACATGATCAAAATCAAAACTCCGAGAAATAATCCCCGGTAAAAGTTATGACTGCAGTGATGACAGAATTATACACAGTGGATTGTGAAGAAAACCTCATGAGCTCTTTTAGATTTTAACAATTAAAGTGTAAACACTTTTTTCCAGGGAATTAAGCATTTATCTAATAGTGCAGATAATGATCCTATGTCTGTGTGTGTGTGTGTGTGTGTGTGTGTGCGTGTGTTTCTGATGTCTGATATGAAACACAACCAGTAATCAGTCATCGTTTTCAAAATATTGTTGCGTAAACCTGCAAGTTTTCTGAAACGACAAAAGAAAAAACAATGTATTTTCACTAATATATGGTTTGATCCTATGTGTTATCTGAGAAAGTGCAAACCAACAAATAATTTGGTTTATTTTTAGTTTAGTTTAATAATAAATATGTGGAGAATCATGTATAAATATATAATATTTTGAACTATGTAATATGATAACTCATCACATTCAATAATAATTCTTACATGTTTAATGATCACTTTTTTCTAATATTGTTGCTTAATAATATGAAGATACAATAAATAGATAAGTGTTTAAGTTTTTTTAATTTAATTTAATATTTATTCCTCAATATGTAAACTTCAACAGATATATCAAAACATCCAACTGTTTGTATTGTAACGTTGCTTTTGTTTCGCAAATTTCTTCCACATGAAAACCCTTAACAAGAAGGACGCAGTGGTTTGCCTTAATAATGTACAAATTAAATCCCAGCTGCACGTCCTCCTTTTCCTTTCCTTTCCTCTCTGGAAACATTGTGTGATGAGGCGCCATGGAGGGCAAATAAGTTTCAAACAAAAGAGCGTTGCGGTACTGAAACATGGTACCATACGATTTTACGTGAATTGTTACTCGGGAGTACCAACGGAATTCGGTCGGTACCTATAAAAGTAGTGAATTTGGCAGCCATCCCGAGTGCTGCCAACCCTCAAATTTCACTTTTCCTCATTGATACCGAATAAAACCAAACCGATTCTATATTGGATGTGACTCAGTGCTGCCACCTACTGTGTAATTGTGCTGTTACAGACATTCAGTATGTGGTACCTTTTACTGTTATATTACTCTATAGACGTAATATGGTTTTATGTATTAATACATTTCCATCTTAAAACATGGATTTTCTACTAAACTTGATTGGCGTGTAAATGATTTCCAGACCAACAATACAAACACATTCATTCAATCAGATTAAGATTATGATGAAAATCTTGGCTTCAAAAGTGAGAAAACATCTGAAACTTGTTTTCACAGATGCACCTGTAATCCACAACACAGTAGTATTGGTACTATAGTGTCAGTACTGATCCAGTAATGTGATTTACCAGCAGAGAAGTGGGAAGTGGAGTTGTAGCCGACATCCAAACTAAAGCAGAAGTAGTTCTGATTAATGCTGCTCACAACAGTTTGACCTCTGCTTCGACTCCTTCTTTAACCACTTTGTTCCTTCTACCGATACATTTTTTCTATTAAAAACTAGAAAATCAGACACGCACAGTCATATAATAGAGATCTGACAGGCCTACTGTTTTTTTGTTGGTTTTTTTTTCACTCAAAATCCCTCAAAACTTGAACCTCACACCCTCACGGGGGACAATAAATATTTCAAAGAGGTTGTATCAGTTAAGTGACATGGTCACAATGAGAGAAGCTCGCCGTCTGAATTAAAGATGTACTCTGTACAAATGCTGTGGCTGCATTAGATTAGCCACAACCTGTAATCTGTCACTTAGCTGCAGCGGGCCTGGCTGTTTGAACTGATGTAAACTGCTGCTGTCTGGGCACAGAGCTGGGGAGTGTAATGGGGATTCATTGATCCACTGGTCTTTAGCTGATTGAGTTAGATAATTAAAAAGCCTCTTGTATCAGTTCCATTAAGGATTGTTTGTGTTGTTCTTTTTTTCCCCCTTTCCCTCCGTGCTCTTGTTCCTGAACAGCAAAAAACTTGGAGCTCCGGAGAGCAGCTGCAAAAACAAACCAGCTCCCAGTGTCCTGCTGTTTTAATGTATTATTTATCCGCTTTGATTACGGGATCACTGATTATTTTGGGAGTGAGTTGAAATGCATACTCGCTAGAAATGCGAGCCTCGATTACAGAGAGATTCTTTTTATTATTTCTTTTTTTAACGGAGGGAGTATCAACGCGCAGCATGTGAAGGAACGAAAAAAACGTTGAATCAGAATACTAAACGGTGCAATATTTCCCTCTAAAACCTGCCGCGGCGTCCCGAAAGCGTGCGGGCCGAGGGCCGCCGTGTCGCTCCTCCCAACAGGCCCGCCGTCCTCTGCTGTCACTGGAAGGCGCGCCGGGCCTCGGCGGCGGCGAGGGTTCTGATGTCCGCGGCGAGGCTGGAAATAGCCACGCTGAGCTCATTAGCAGATTAGGTGTTGCAATGAATCTGTGTGGTTGGAGCCTCAGCCCCCGATATTGTTCCTCCAGGACGGCAATTACAGCTGATTGACGTGTTGTTGGCACACGGGGACGGAGGGGTGGAGCCCGCGGCTCGCGCCCGTGGAGGGGCGCCACATGAAGGGCAAAACAAGCTTAATAACAACAGCACCCGTGTCGTTACAGTCATATGACGGTGTGAAGTGGTGAATGGCAGTCAGAGTTTTACTTCACATCAGCCCAACGAGGGGAAATCAGATCACATGACGTGGTCACCCAGAAACTGCAGAGACCAGGAGGGGAAGTGTCACAATAGACCTCAAGTCACTAAAAGTTGGGATAATGCGGAAAACAATAAACGCAGGATTCCATCATAAGAGATACTCCTGAAAACCTTTTCCCCCCGGAACATTTAAAGTAAACTACATCTATACAATAATAATAATAATAATAACAATAATAATAATAATAATAATAATAATTATTATTATTATTATTATTATTATTATTATTTACTCATTTATGATAAATTGGAAGTTCTAAAAAAGTTGAGTTGGGGGCATCAAGAGCAGTTATACATTGAACTCGTTAAGTTAAATCCACTGTATCTAATGTTCAGTAATATACCACCTGAAGTTTTTTTCCAAAGAAAACAAAGAAGGCCTGATGACTCTGTTTCCAAACTCCAACTCACCTAAACTTCCCACTGAAGCAGGTAGACACGCCCACTTATTGACATACCGCAGTATTCTTCAAAATAAAAGCCTTGAGCAGTTTCCTGAGGTTTCTCTTTATCAACTGAAGTCTTCTATCGTGTTTCTCTGTGAGTTGTACACGTCTGATTTAAACATCTCAAGTCTCAAGTCCCTTCATTCCTGGGATGGATAGTTTTGTTTCAGAAAGTTGTTGCGTTTACGTGACAACCTTTTGACAACCATTTCTCGGGAAACAGCAGAGTTGTATTTTCTGCCGCTTACACAAAAACAGACTGAGCGTTTTCAGAAAGTTCCACCTTGGGAGGAAAAAGTTTCAGTGTCTCTGAGCAACATTGTCGTGTAAACACACACTCAAAACTCTACAACATTTATAGAAATGGGCCGGACTACACTCAGGGATAGAAACTACTGCCATAAAGTAAATGACTGTCGTTCCCATTCTCTTAAAACTTGCACCACGAATTAAAAACCATCACCAGTCGCCCACTTTGCGGCTCCTCCTTTCAGGCTGTTTATTTGTACCATGAGAATCATCTTCTTACCATCTTTTCCACCAGTTTTCCTCCTTTTGATTTAGAATATTTCACCCAGACTAGGACTTCAGATCATGGCCTCATATCAAATGAGCATGTTCTGTTAAATGGATGTTGTGGGCGATTCCAGATGCCACACCCCCCCCACACACACACACCCCACCACACCCCCACCCCACCCCACCACACCCCCACACACACCCCCCACCACACCCCCACTCACTCCCGCATATGAAAGAGAATCATTGTGTTGCCAGCGAGTGAGTCCCTCGCATGTCTTTTGAATTATAGAGTTTGCTCTGTGGCTGTTCAATCTGCATATCCCTAAATAAATATTTTAACCTCGCTACATCAGCGAGACGCCAGCGGTGGCAAGAGAATATTTGATTCTTTGCAGGATGCAGCAAACTGCCAAGTGGCGCAGACGCCCTCTGATCGCTTTTCCCTTCAAATGAGTCCAATCAGGAAATCTGAGTACATTTCCCACCATGCCGATAGACATGGACTGTGTTTGGCGTGCGCACTTTGAGATCAAGGCTCGGGACGAGGGAGGAGCGGGCTCGGGGTGGACTCCCTGTATAAATAATAGAGCACCAAAGCAAACACATTGAGATCAATGACAGTCCTCATGTGAAGCTGTGGTTGGAGGAGAGCATCAGAGCTGCAGTCAACCAGCGGTGGCGGCGATGCAGCAGGAGGAACCGTAACGTGCAGGAGCTTTACATGATCCGGGACCACTGTCCTGCACGTTAGTGAATTAATCACTTACCAGTCTTTACAAAGTAGAATTACTTCAGTAGCTACTGAGAATAACAACAAACAGGAAAGGCAAGTTGTTCAAGTTTTAGATTTCCCAAAGAATGACTGATGGCTCGTTGAGCTCGGCTGAAGTTGCATCAGTTAGTGGAGGAAGATGCTCTATATTCTGGATGCTCGTGGATTTTAAAGAAACAGATTTATGAAAACGTAGAAAGCAGCAACAATACAGATAATTTCAAAGACAGATTGAAGACTGTTAATCCACACAGTGGTTTTTTTTCCTTTTATACTTTTAATGCAAATGTATTGATTTACATATTTGTGATGGTAAGATTTTTTTTTTTTTGCTAGTGTGCAATAAAATCTGAAAACAAACAACAATCCAGCAAAAAGCTTCACGTTTTATAGTTTTTACAAAGATTTAAATATACATATTAGAAAGTAAATGTGGTAAATGTTTTTTAAATAAGATAAACAAGATACAATTACACATGCAAGTTTGTATATGATAGGTTTTCAATCTTAAATGTTAATATTAGTTTTTTAATAAAAATTATTCTACCGACATGTGAGAAGTCCAGTTCATTTCAATTGGATTGAAGTTGCACTGACCAGTGACAGTTGACTACAAATAACTCAAAAGTTTGGTTGATCTAATTTACACAAGTACGATGACTTGAGAAAACCTAGTTAGTGTGTCAGCTTTCATTCATTTCCGTGCGTCCAGTCACGTTTTGCATTCAGTGTGCAGAGTAACGTGTGGTGAGTGAACGTGGATATTCATGGCCTGAAAATAGATTATTGTGCTGGTGAGCAACTTTAAATAAAAACAGTGATTTACATTTATCAGCGCACATGTATGGGTGTGTATGGAAGTTTTAGCAACAAAAGAGAGACCAATAGATAAAAAGATACAAGGCAGGGCAGAATCATTGGCAGCAGTGTACAAACAAAAGAAATGATGTGTCAGAAATGAAAAGAAACAGGCTTTTAGTCGTCTCTGTTGACAATTATTGTGTAAAGGTCTGTCTGGAAACAGGAAGCGTGTCCAGTTTGGTTTGAAAAAAAAGACTTAGACTTAAGATTAAATACATTTTGTTTTAGTGTACCTGCAGATGTGTTACAACATGACCAGCGCCATCATATAATAGTACTTTAAAACCACTGCACCTTGAAATGATCGGCCAGGTTTACAACTTGCCTTCAAACCTCTTGATCCGAACAATCTAATGGCTAAATTAATCAATGGAGAGTGTGAAAGCCACTGTGACACACCTTCATGAGATTATTGAGATCTATTGAGATCATGAGAATACCATTTTGGTATTTCATTTCAGAAAAGTTTCACCTTTACATGGCAACATTTAGGAAAAAATGAGATGTGAAGTCCGAGGAGAGTTTTCCAAAAAGTCTTCTACAGGGCTTGTTTTTCAAACATAGTGTTTCTCGTGGCTCTGAGCACTTGACAAACAACAACACACACAACAGAGGTTTTGTGTTTCCACTTAAAAACATTCATTTGATTGAGTCCAACTCCAATTTCGTCGAACGTAAAAAGGGAAGGTCAACGGCACAGTCCTCTGAGTCGTTCTGAGGAGTGCAATTATTCTCTTTTGAATGCAGCATCAGATGAACAGAAACTTGGCAATCTCTCAGTCCTGTTAAAGTGTACTTTCCCTTCAATACAGTGAGTTTTTACTTTTTCTCTATACTTGCATGTGTCGGGATCTTAATGTGTCTTAACCTGACAGGGTTCAGATTTTTGGACTGGCTCTAATATAAAAGATTAATTCAAAACTGATCATCTGCAAATGCAAAGCTGTAGTGAAAAACAGCTTTTTTACTTTTTCTTAACATTTTGTGGACCATCTATAGCAGGGGTGTCAAACACATTTGAGTTCAGGGGCCACATAAAACCCAATTTCATCTTTATGGTCAGACAGGTAAACTACTGCCATAATAAGTCTTTGATTTAAACCTTAAAGGGTTTTTCTTTTTTGCTGTGCTGCAGAGTATATGTGAAGAAAATGTCGATATTTTCACAAACTTCAACCGAGGATCTTGTGTCCATATAGGTGGACATTATTTTGGACTGTGACTTGTGTCAGCTGGATTATTGATTTTCCAACTTGAAAGAACAATCGTCATGACAGACTGCCGTTTTTCAGCAACTTCTGTTCATTTTAACCTTCTAAGACCTGGCCTCCACATAGGTGGACATTATTTTGGATTGCAGTGGTGAACCATGAAACCATTCTGGTGCAAAATACTGTGAACTGTGCAAAAAACGGTTGTATTATATTTGTGTCTCACCCTGACATTACGCCTCTGAATCTAGTTTTCCAGCAACAAGGTAGTTAGTTTTCATGGGAGCATCACTAATGTCAGCTCAGGTCTCATTGTTGTGTCTAAAACTCTTTTTTTAAATAAAAATTTTCTTTGAGATTTATACAATTTGCAGTTGGATCAGACCCTCTATCGGGCCGGTTTTGGCTCAAGGGCCTTATATTTGACCTGCTCTATATGATACTACATTTCATTTGTTCCCGTGAAGATGACTTGTGATGAGAAACACTGGTGAACTCTCATCTTGAAGTTTTGGCTCAAGACACTGGAAACTAAAATAAAGTCAGCATCATTAATTTGCTTTCATAAAATTAATAAGCAGACAATACAAAGGCAGGGCAGGGTTTTGTAATTGAATCGAATTTAAGACAATAAAAACTAATAAGAAACGACAAGTTAGACAAAAATGCTACAGAATTGAGCTGACCATTCAACTCTCAGTCAGTCTTCTACCATTAATCATGACAATAGTTGTTGGCGCATCTGGTTCTTTATAATTCTTATTTTCTTTCCTGAGTTTACTTCTTCTGCAGTGGTTAATTGGGACCTGGATGGAGATCTGGCCCCAGCAGCTGCTTGTCCTGAGGCATGAAAACTAATTTTGCTCAGTCTAACAGTTTGTTATTCTTACAGTGGAGGTTGGAAACGGGAAGGATTCAGAAATTCTCTGCAAATTAGGTCTCAGGAAAGCTTTTCTGGATCTTCTCGCGTACTAATTCAACAACCCCCAGGGTGAAGTATTTACTGACACTTTGCTGAAATTGCTATCACATTATTAATCGTGTGCTCGCTGTGGTTTTGCACCAGTTGAGCAATTAACATCAGAAAATGCAACATGATGATGTGGAGGGAGGAAGTAGGACTTTAATGAGGGAAATGTACAGAAGCACCTGGATGTTTAGCTTGTATTTTCCATACTTATCTCTATTTATTATTCAAAACTCTTTTGTATAATGCATTGTAAACTGTTGTGTTTGTTCTTTTCTCAGTCAGCTCTGCTTGACGACCCTTGATTTTAAATTCTGCTGCGATTGAGTGCTGGCAGCAGACGTGGATTAATAAATCAGAAGTCCCTTTTCTGATCCAACCGGGTGTATTTGAACACACTCTACATGCCAATCTAAAGCGGAGGGCTTTCACATATGAATAAATAAAATCATTCATATTTACAGTGATTGGACTTCAATGTTCACTCTGTGACTGAGAGTTATCGACCACATTGAGATCGGAGAAACATTCATGCCGTGAAGTCTGTGAACTACACAAAATCTTTCACTCAAGCTATTTTTGTTGGATTTAGTTACTTTGATTTTACAGTAGGATTTTGTATTAATTTAATTTTGTTCATTTTGTCATTCTCGTCTCATATATTATGAAGTCTTTTTTTTACGACAGGTAGATGCAGGAAAGATTTTACCTTGCTCATTGTCATCTCGTCATCACATGCTTGATGACGCTCTGAGGAAGGCTGCAGATGCAGCAGAAGCATGTCAGCAAGGTCAAATCTCTCCTGCAGGTCAAAAAAGAGTTTATAGTAGAAGGATTTTGTGTTGTTTTGAAAAATGATTCCCCAAGTAGGACCAAGAGATCCTTGTTTTAGGGAAGCAATGACTACAGGCTGCCTTGCTTGGCCTTGGGTCAAGGGAGGGAGTTTAAAGAAGTCATCTTGTGCAAAATCCACTTTGTAATAGTTTTACAACATTTCCATACCTGGAACGACGATCCAGAAGAGAAGAAAGTGTGTCCTCTCGCTCCCTGGCTTGTTTTAGGTTTTAAAAAGTGTGTTGCTCCAAGCAGCCAATCAGAAATCAAACCCTCTAGAGTGTCATCGGGGGTTTATCCAATCACAATCAAGGTAGGCTCCTCATCTTTGACTCCTCCCACAATCAGGCAGCTCTGCTCTGGCACATGGCACCACGAGAGGAAGTACTTCCTCCTCTTCCCAAAATGGGCATGTGTGGGCGGAGCCAGTCCGGCTCACACAGACACAGCAGATTCTGAATGCAGCTGCTATGATCCAATATTCTAATGGAGGAAAATCAAGGAAAAACTGCATTTGGGGCAATAAACTTTGAATATAAGGTTTTTGAAAAAACGAGACTCCCTTGAATGAGTGAAAGTATTGAAAACCTGGATAGTATGAAGCAAAACTTTAGTTGTGTTGGGTGTTCATTTACATGACAAGAGTGCTGGAAGCCACTGAAAATGTAACTTTTGTAAAGGCTGGACTATGTTGCTGTGTGAACGGGAGAAAATGATACTTTCTGGAAACGATCTGGCCCCACACATCCAGTTTTGAATATTTGTATACCCCATTATAATGTTTATAACCTGTCATTCTAGCCACACCCACCCTCATCTGTGAGCTTGTGGGTGTGGCTTGACTGCATAAACAAACAACAGCACCCACTAGTGGCCCAACATATAAACAACATGGTTTTCAGCATTTCTGGTGTTTTCATAGAAATGAATACTGTTTTCAAAACATTGCTGCTTGAACACAAAACCTTTCTAAAACGAAAAAAAACCCAAAACCCGATACTTTTGTCATGCAAACGAGGTCTTTGATGAAGTTTAAGATCTTGCTCCGTATCCACAAAGCATGAATTGGATCTCAAACGTCTACAAACCACTCAGATGATCTGGGTGAAAAACAGTGAAGCACTATTCCACCTGCGAAAAAACTCCCAGACTCTGAGATTTGCTCATTTAAATCAGGCCTGAAGACATTTTTCTTTAATGCACCATTCTCATCAATGAAATTCAGCACTTCTTTTAATTATTGTTACCTTTTTTTTTAATTAGATTTTTATTCTTTGTCTTATTGTCTTGTTTTTAGTTCAATGTCTCTTTTCATGCCTTCGTAAAGCACTTGAGTTGCCTTCCCTGTGAATTGTGCTAGAAAAATGACGTTTCTTTGACTTCAGCTTTAGCGGCTGGTGATTGTGCCAGCGTGCCGCATCGCAACAGGATTTCAAAGTGCCCAAAAAAACAAAAAACTTCTTTACTGAAAAATGCAACGATGAAATTTACTCCCAGTGAAACTAGAATGTCAATGTGTTACAGGATCTGATCGGGTAGGCACAGTTTATTCTATGTCTTCTTTGGAATTCCATGAATTAAATCAGCTCATACTCTTTTAAAAGCAGATGTCTGAGTGACGGGATTGATTGAAGCGATCAGGTTGTGATTTACAGAAAAGGTTAAAGTTTTGATGATGGAGTTTGAAAGAGGAGGTGAAGACGAACGATATCGAGATAAAACTCAGTTAAATTCAGTTAAACTCTAAAGGATTTCTAATCAAACCTGGAATTGTTCCTTTTGAACTACGGCCCCGTGTATTCAACGACATTTTAAAGTCGCTCTCCCAGAATCCTCACGAGAATAATGAAAGATTAGGACCCAGTTTTAGTTGTTGATGTACATCTCTAATACCTTGTCAATACTTTCCTGAAGGAAATCTGTCATTACACTCACACAAACACGTATTTCCAGGATTGACTTTTCGCAGAACATCCCCAGGTTTGTTGACATCTTGGCGTCACAGAAACTCCGGAACATTCCCGAGGTATTGTGTGTTTGTTCACTTGATCTTGGAAGATCTTGATTCACACTAAAAACGATTAATGATCAGTTTCACAACATTTAAAACTATTTTTGTGGCTTGAAGAAAGTCAGTGTTTTTTTTTCTTAAGGCTAAATCGGTGAAATGTTGATATTTTCACTGGAGCTGCCGTGACGCCTTCTTTGACACCGCAGAACCCCTCATAGCAGGTTTCCAAAGGTGACGTCAGTTAGCGACACATAAACAGAGTTTGTTGGCTCCAAATTCTGGTTTGTTTAAAACATATTGACTTAGGTGTGATCGATTCAGGCAAAGGTGGGTTGGAAATTTGTGAAAATGAGGTCTAATGGCCTTGTTTTTGTGTATTGGGTTATTTTCTGTGCAGAAGTGATCAAATGTAGATTTTAAATATTTTTACTGCTGGAGCAACTTTAAGTGTTGTTGTGATTTTGTTTCAGAAAGGTTTCATGCTTAATCAGCAATGTTTTGAAGATGATGTCTATTTACATGGCAATGGCTTAAACATTGAAAACAATATAGTTTTCATGTTAGGCCACTAGTGGATGCTGTTGTTTGTTTTTGTAGTGAAACCACATGTGTGCAGAGAACAACATGCTATAAACATTAACAGTGGCGAGTATGCAGACGTTGTACGGACAGATGAGGAATTTGGATTATTTACTACGCCCGTGTTGCACATGACCAATAGCAGCATTTCAGAAAAGCTGAATTTGTATAACTTGTGTGAATGGGGCCCACGTCTGTCGCCACAATCCATCGCGGCAAACTTTTCCACAACCAGCGAAGGAGTCCTGTTGGTCCTAAACACAGCGTTCGCAGGAAGGTGAGCGTAATTCATCATGAATTCAGTTTCAACGTCATGCTGTCATACCCCATCCCGCTAATATAAGCTCAAAGCTTTGCCTCTCTCTTAACCCTCCTCTAACCTATCATTAGCGGGGTATCGTCGCTGGGCTGCAGATTGAGGCTGACAATGTCACAACACATCTTTCTGTGAAAGGGCAGTCGTTGACCCCCTGCTGTCAAGGAGTGCAAATGTTTCCACACTAGCTTTCAGTGAAACAACACAGTTTACCTCTCTGTAGGCCCACGCATATTACTATTGTTACTATTATTATTAGTATTATTATATATTAGTCACTTGCTGTCAATGGAAATATGAATATCTTTTGGGTTGATCCCTTAATCAGTGAAAACAACTCTCACCAATATAACAAAGCAGAGTGCAGTTTGCAGTTTTCTGTCCTAGATGCTAAAATATGCATTATTATATTTTTCTGTACAAAATGTGTCTTTCATTGTGGCAACCTTATACCACTTCACTGCAACAAAGCAAATATGCCAAAATAAAAAGGCTCAGTTATTTGAAGTTATCCGATTTGAAAACAATGACGCCGTCCGCAGCCGGGCTGAGGAAGTCAAAGCAAATGAAATCACAGGAAGAGCATCAGAGCAAGTTCTAGGACCTCCAGTCATAAATTCAGGTGGCATGACAAACTGCTATAATTGTGTTTTTTGTTGGTCCCTGCATAGAAGTCTGTAGATGTTTTGACTTCATTTGATAATAATTACACTCGCCTACTATTAAAGGGATCATATTATATTTCCTTTCAACAATTTTCACATTGAGTCTCGTTGGTCCAAAAACATTGTATTCAAAGTTTATTGCCACAAATCCAGCTCCTCCTTGATTCTCCTTCATTAGGATATTGGATCATCGGAGCTGCATTCAGAATCTGCTGTGTCTGTGTGAGCTGGACTGGCTCCGCCCACACATGCCCATCTGTGGGAAGTGGAAGTACTTCCTCTCGTGGTGCCATGTGAATATGAAACAAGACAGTGAGAGAGATGAAAGATTCACTTCCTGGGCGTCATTCCAGGTGTGGAGACAATTATTACTGTTGAAAACCATTATAAAGTGAATTTTGCATAATGTCATCCGTTTTGAAATGCTACTCAAACATGTAATGTTTAAATTCCTCCACTCAAGCACAATCCAGCGCAGCACTTCCTTTGACAGTGAGGAAGGCCGACGACTTGCTCAGTGGTCTTCATGATGAAAACTTAATGGTTATTATTTGAGTGAATCCACTTGGGCCGATTGTTGATGGATTTATAATTCTGCATGCTCCAGGTTGAGTGACTTATTCATCTGCAGATATCAGAAGCAGGGAAGCACCTCAACTTGGTGCCTGTGTTTTGTGCACAGCTTCAGCATGAGAGGTGACGTGAGTATGGAGCAAAGCAAGGGACAAAACACATGAAATTTTGCAGCAAAATGAGCAGCGTAACTGTTCACTGGTCTCCCACAGATATCAGGAGGAGAAAAGAGTGTGCTGCAACGGTAACTGAGGGGCGATCAATGTGTAGAGCAGAGGTTCACTTGTAATGGCTCCTATTTTACAAGCTCAGATTTATATTCTGTTGCAAAGTAAAAAAAAACAACAACTTCAAATCATACAATAGATTTGGCCTCCAGTTTCGTTTCCTTTGGTGTGTTCAAGGACACTGTGAGTTTAGTGGATGGAAAGAAACATCCGATGACAAAGCTGTGATGCTCGCAATAAATGGAGAAAAACGTGGCTAAAATGATTAAAAACGCATAACTGGTAAAATGGTTAAATTTGGTTGAATTGGCATGAATAGTTAAAAGTTGCTACATCGGATAAAACTGAAAAAATGCACATAACAAGTAACAAACCAAAAAGAAAACATTAAAATGCCAATACCAGCAAAAATTGGGATAAAATCACTAAAACTGTTTAAAACAGCTTAACAGTTAAGTGAATTTTGCAAAAAATAATAGCAACAGCAGATTCAATGTTGTTTTGTCTTCATTTTCATGATTTGTGGCCGCAGACAAATCTTATTTGATGAAAACTGAGCATAAAGCCATGCGGAGCTGTCAGGCAGCCATGTTTGTTGATACCAACATGAAGTCATAGGGAAGAACAGTGAAACCTTCCTTTTGAAGGAGTTACTGAATGAACCCACTACGAAGGTCAAAGATTTGTTTTCATCTTCAGGGCCTATAAATTTTTCTAAATTCACCAAAACCGCAGATTGATGCAACTGTTATGTTTGTTTGCAGGCCTATATTGGCAAAATGATGTTCACAGTTAAGAGAGCTTGTTAGGAAACGTGTGTTCAGGAGTGGGCTTTTAGTCCGTGGATAATGAGGAGTACAATGAAAGTTAGTTTTCCATCATGCAAACCCAATTAAAAACATGACAGAACATCTTCCACACACAGTGAACTGGAGTTAAAGTGTTACATTAAGTGTTTTCTACATGATGATAAATAGGCTCAGACTCCGCCATGCTGAAAGCTACACAACAGCCGTAATCCACTCTGCGCCCAGTCACATTTCTTCATTGCATGGTTATTGATGTAGATTCCGTGTGGCGTCTACTCCGCAACTACTTAAATCCAAATGCGCCTCGGCCTCAGCCTTTATCGTTTGATAAATGTTTTTCCCCTGAGTGCACGTCAAGTCCCCTTTACAAGAATTTGCCGGCTTTTACCAAAAGCCATCACACCAGGAAGTAATCTAATAATGAACACAACAACAGCTTACACGCCGCCGTGCCTTTGTACCCGTAATATAAACAATGGGCCTGCGCTGCGTCCAGTCCTCCTCTAATGGAGTACCAGCACAAACACTTTCATTTAATCACGGGGCTTTTCTTTCAAAGCAAACCGGCCAAGCAGCAGAGGATGAGAGGCTAATGACCCATGAGCAATAAGCAAGTGTTAGACTGAACGTACCGTTGCAGGGGAAAAAAAAAAAAAGGAGAACCTTTTACCAAATGGCCTATCAATATTTTAAAGCAAAGCCTCTATGGCATCCCCCTCTAACTGGATTAGCAGTGTGATGTGTTCTGACAGTATGCTGTTAGTGATACTCCATTTGCTTTGTCTATCATCTGATTTTCCCTCGGTAATCCACCCAGCGCCGTTATATTTCATAATTTGTTTTGCTATCAGGGCTGATTTGTAAATGTGCAAATTCTAATTAGCCGTAGCTACTGTTTCTAATTTATTAAATATTAAATGATTCCTGTGGTGGAGGCTTTTCTTCACATCCCCCCTCAGATGAAAGTTTATGGTATGCAAATTCAATTGCCTTTTAGATGTCAGCAGTTTTATTTTTTTATTTTTTTCAGATGTCCCATTTTGCGAGTGAAGCCGTTTTCCCCCTGTTGTTTGTTTGTCTGTCGCTCCATTCTCTTTACGTTTATTCAGCTCTGATCTGCCGTGCTGTGTTTGGCTTCTCCACGCAGAGTCTGTCACGGCTCCACTGCTTTATTTAGCCTCTGCGTCTGAAAAATCTGCTTTGTCGCACTCACGCTCCAAAGTTTTGCTTCCCTTCAGACCATGCCGCTGGAGGCGTTGATGTAGCGCTTAACGCTGTTCACCTCACAGCAAGGAGGGTCCTGGTTCAAACCTGGGGCTTGATGTTTTATTGTAGAGTTGGCTTGTTCTCCTGTGTGATACGAACTCCATCTTGGCATTTGGGTTTTAGATGATTTAAAGTCGCTCAATCCAGATTATTGCCTTGGTAATTTACATGATCTGCTCCTTTTTCTGACATTCTGAGTTTCCCTGAACGCTCCGATGAGCAGGTCCCTTTAAATGTTGTCACCGCAAGGAATTGTGGGGCAGCATCAGCTGGTCTCCTTTGGTAAAGGAAGCATCAGTGTTTCCTAGGCTAAAGGAGGTTCTAAAGGAAGCATCAGTGTTTCCTAGGCTAAAGGAGGTTCTAAAGGAAGCATCAGTGTTTCCTAGGCTAAAGGAGGTTCTAAAGGAAGCATCAGTGTTTCCTAGGCTAAAGGAAGTTCTAAAGGAAGCATCAGTGTTTCCTAGGCTAAAGGAAGTTCTAAAGGAAGCATCAGTGTTTCCTAGGCTAAAGGAGGCTCTAAAGGAAGCATCAGTGTTTCCTAGGCTAAAGGAGGTTCTAAAGGAAGCATCAGTGTTTCCTAGGCTAAGTGAGGCTCTAAAGGAAGCATCAGTATTTCCTAGGCTAAGTGAGGCTCTAAAGGAAGCATCAGTGTTTCCTAGGCTAAAGGACGCATCAGTGTTTCCTAGGCTAAGTGAGGCTCTAAAGGAAGCATCAGTGTTTCCTAAGCTAAAGGACGCATCAGTGTTTCCTAGGCTAAGTGAGGCTCTAAAGGAAGCATCAGTGTTTCCTAGGCTAAAGGAAGCATCAGTGTTTCCTAGGCTAAGTGAGGCTCTAAAGGAAGCATCAGTGTTTCCTAAGCTAAAGGAGGCTCTAAAGGAAGCAATGAGCCTCCTTTCCTTTGTGTAGTGAGAATTCAGACAATCCTTATCATGGCCGCGACACAAAAAACCTCCTGGGTGAAGGACAAGTCGATAGCGAAGGAGATAGGAGGGACCATTCGGACGTACTCTCACTTTTAAACCAGAGGAGGAGGAGTTCTTCTAGAGACCACTCCCTGGGTACGTCCCAAAAGTCCCTCCTATACAATATTGATGAGAGAATATGCATTAAATCGACATCAGCAATCAGTAAAATCAACCCTGTTAATAGATCAGTTTACTCATTTATGTGTAAAAAACCATGAAGTTACACCTATTTTTATACGCTCAAACGTTTCAGTCGATTAGTGGCAATGCTTGTTAACGCGGAGGGGGGAGTAGGAGTAGTTAATCAGATAACATCTTGCTGTTTTCCCATGATTTATTCATAATGGTTATTTGGTATTTATTTTACTTTCTATGACTAAATGTTATATCTCCTCGAATATGGAATAAATGTACCTGTATAGGTAAGGTAATAAGAGCGACGCTGAAGTGACACAGTCCATCATTGTGTGGAAAAGAAGCGTTCTGAAAACAACAGCGTCGGACCTGTAGGACCTGCTTCCCCTGAACGTCTGTTCCCGGGAACCATCAGATTTATGAATAATGTCAGATCACTGCACCGTTTCTCGATTGAGAAACAAGATGATTTTTCTCTGTATGACATTGTAATAGTCATATCTTCTGGAGGAATGTGTGTTTATGAAAGTCCTTCTCATCACTGATGGTGTCCACAGCATAAACACATTTTTCATATTACTCATTCACGCTACTCTGGGTGTGTAAGAGTCTTTAGTTTGACTTTTTGAATCTTTACACCGAGGATGGACAACCAGGTTTGAAGACCTGGATTAAATTAAAAACTCCATTTGACTGTGGTTTGCAGTTCAGGCTTCATCCACTCAAATATTGCAGATAATCTCGCTGTGCTCTTGTTTTCGCGTCTCTCCTCAACTCCTCTCCTGCTGCGCCCTCTCACTTTTCCCTGATTTGAAATGTTTTATGAATGCCACTTGTATTCAACTGCGAGACATTTATTGAACACCCACTTATCCAGATTGAACTTCACACTAATTAAGTTTTAAGAAACACATCCATCAAGCCATTCAGGCAGTTAATTTACTGTTGCAGTGTGAATCTGATGCACATATTTCCCACCTCATATTATGGGCTGTTTCTCGGGGGTGGAGGACGAGGGGAGCGCTGCTGGCCTGGGGCGTTCTGGCGTGGAAGGTGATACACCTCGCAGCACCATCACGCCACATTATGGCCCCGCTAACGCCACAGTGTTTTCAAGAGAAAATGGACATCTTTCATGTCATTTTGGTTGTCTGTTTCCATGACAACAGCACTTGAAACCACAAAATGCAAATTCTTGAAAACAACCGGGCTCCGTCTCCATGTAGACTAGGACATTTAAACTCTGTGTAGATTATCAATAAATATTCGCTGAAACTAAATAGACACAAAATAATCTCCATCAAATCAAACATATAAGACATATATTTAATCAAACATGTCTGAATGGAGGGAGGAAGAAGCAAAACTTATTTAATCCAAACCCTTCTCCAGTATTCAATAATATGTGAGTTACATACATTTTTTCAGATTTTTCTGTTCGCAGGACACTGGTTCTATGTAGTGATGCATTTTTTTGACATATATTTAGGTTTGAATTATATCGTTTCCTCTTGAACATACATTACATGTAAACACCATTAAATTGCGTTATTCTAAGACAGAATACAGTTTTGAAAAATTCTAAACCAAATACATAAAAACAAAAAAAATGGCTTGAAACTCACAATTTGCCGATGCATCAGTCAGTGACCTATAGAGGATGAGCAAGCAACCGCTGGCAAGAATCACTAAACCATGGAGGCAAATCCAGCTATGAAACAAAAACTCACACGGAGACAAATATCAGACCTTCATGGAATCATGAAATCTTGTAATATCAAGAAGTGTCTACTTTTCCCCGCACGCCAAACGTAAGCATGGAGGTAAATGTACTGAAAAAAGAGACACGTCGCAACAATATCCTTGTTCATTGACTCAGACAGAACCACAGGAATGGGCTGTTCGTGGCCCAAAAACCACATGGCACAGACTTTTTGAACACTAGTTAGCAGCCAAAATTTTACAAGTCATTACCGCATTTTCCGCCTTTCCCTAACTGCCCCCCCCCCCCCCCCCCCCCCCCACCCCTTCATTTGAGCTCTTCTGCTTGTCTCTGTTCCCCCCCTTTGCATAATAAACCTCCACTCAATTTGTCATGAAATCCCTCATTTGCTGGATACTCAGAAAGGCAGATTATGCTTATTTTTCATTTGGACAGTGGGAGATGGAGCCAGGTGTTTGGCAGCAGCAGAGTGTTCAGGTGTAACTGTGCCGGTGACGGGACATGACGAGCAGCCGCAGATGAAGGATGAGGCGTGGAGGATTTTTTTTTTTGGAGGGGGGGCTTGCGACCTGCTCCCTCAAGAGTACCGCCCTGCATGCCAACGGGAAAGGAGGTAAAAACTTTCTTTTCCAATCAGTTCTTGCTGGAATCAGCTCCTCTTTTCCTAATTAGCCAGTTCAAGCCATATTGGAAATCCCAGCTGTTAATCTGGGAGAATAGAGGAGTGATTCTGCTTTGCTCAACAAGATTAATTCATGCCTCCTCAGGCAGTTGTGGTCTGATCTATAACAAGTCCATTAAATCAGTTGGCTTTCGTTACACTCATATTAATAGTGAACGGCACCGGCTTCAAAGCTGTTAAAGCCCACAGGAGTGTCGCTCCTCTTATTAACACTGGATTACCAGGTTTGCTAACATATGCTATATAAACTGGCGGTACATTCTCATAATATACATGCAGACGTATACACTAGTGGTTTTGGTTAAACTTTCATTAAATCCTCTTTTCACAAACAATATGAAGTAAAGTAATACTGAAAAAACACAGTACTCACAAAATAAGATGATGCAAGACACTAACTGCAAATATAACGAACTGGCGTGGACAATAACCCAATATGTAACTGGAGTTCAAATTCAACACACACACACACACACACAGCTGGTATTTGAACCCATGACCTCACTGTGAGGCAACAATGCAAACCACTGCTCCAGTCTGCGGAAAATAGCTGTGAAAATTGTGCACAAACACATTTTGTGCACAATTGAATTTGCGTACAGCACTTTGGCACCTGGTTAATTGTATTACAGTGCTTTATGAATAAAGGTGGATTTTTATCAGAAGCACGTGGAGGATGATCTATTAACAACCCTGATGTGGAATATGAGGTGTGTTTGTCAGATCGTACGGAAAACTGTCAGGAGTTTATGTGATCAGACTGATGCACAAATCACAATGTGGTTCACTGCCGCTGGAAATGTATGTGTCGGTTGATAAGGCTGTGTAACTCAGCCCAACCTTGAGTTGGATTTCCTGATCTGGCTCCCCACAACATTTATTGAACTTTATTATTAGATATATTTTGTGTTTTTTCTGGTTCTCAGTATTCAAAATCCAGAACGTTCGATGTTTGAAAGATTCACTGTCTATATGCAGCCATCCACATGTTTTGGTAATAATTATAGATTTGTGAGGCAATTGGATCCAGTCCAGGCTTTTTATTCTTTGTTGTTCAAGAACCTAAAACAACAGCAGTGAAATTGGAAAACTTTCGTTGTGCTTTGGATGTTTGTTTGCTCGGAGCCACTGAAAACTGAACTGTTTCAGGACGGCTCCCAAGGGTGGAACTTTTGGAAAACACTCCAACTCCATCTACATCGAAATGCTTTTTTTGGAAACTTTTCGGAAACGTGTTTGCTCCCGTTGTTAATGTTTATAACATATTGGTCTCTGTGCAGGTGTTTGTGCGGCTTCATTAAAAAAAACCAAAAAACAACAGCGGTAACTTGTAGCCGACATGCTAATTGCATCACTTCCAGCATTTCTGTGAAAACGGACATCGTTTCCAAATGCAAAACTTTACTGAAGCAAAAACATGAAAACGATGCGTTTTCATTTGAAACGTTATTGTGTAAATTACTTTTTGCTGCCATAGTGTTCAAGGAGGTGAGATTATTTAATAATTAAGTCTGGATGTGAGCTGCTGTTCAAAATCACCAACAATAAACAGACACTTGTTGTTTACACCTTCTACTACCAGAATTAGCAGAAAATGTCACCACTTCTTCTCATGTATTCGACATTTTAGTCATGGTTCTGACGGTATTGCGTGTAATTAACAAGCCCACTCTTTCACGTGTGCATAGCCTGCAGCAGAACGTCACGGTTTACTGGGAGAGATGATAACCAGCTTTGTGACACCAGTTATATCTGCTTGTAAGTTCAGGTTTTTGCTTTGCACGGAGACATCCTGGCTATGCTGCAATTACTTCGTAGGACACCTCACGGTGCAGCGGCCCCTCTGGCGGAAACCCCCACTAAAGCAAAGTAAGGCTGATTAGAATATTAGGATCATAGTCCTCATTATCTGCATGTGGAAATGACTGCAGAGTCGAGCAGGAAGTGAGGTTTCCCTCCGTGCTCAGACGTGAGCCCCTTCGTCTAACGTACACCACCCTGTAGGAAGACGTTTTGTCCAGGCTGAGAGTTAGAGACACCACAGGGTCATGTACTGAGCCCCCTCTGTTCCCTCTTCATGGCTGTTCACCGTCACGATTGTGTGTGTGCATGGTTAAATGTGACACATCATGTAAAGATACGCTGGATAAGTAAAGTACATTTTTCGACGCATGCACGCCGGGACAATGCTGAAATCATGGCTGGTGTTCATTAAAGAAGTTCTAGAAGAGGTTTTAATAAAAAAAAGTTGGTGTAACTTCTTGAACCTGTTTGATTCACAGTCTTTTGCAGTGTGCATACATTTTGTCTGGATTCCACCAGCTTTGACACAATTAGAAAGACCAGAGAGCAATAACAGGTGTGTCATGTTCACTGCAGAATATTAACCTTGGTTTTTATTATTTTTCACGACTTCTTAATACTGACATTACTTTTTTTCAAGTTTATGCCCTGTTACTTTACGATTTTCCAAATTGCATTATTTCTATGGATGCACCGATACTGACACTAGTATCAGGTCTCATAGTCATACTTGTAAAATACAACCCAAGCCAGTATTACGTAACATCATGTGCCAACTAAAGGTTCATACTTGTCCTTTAATAAAGTATCATAGCTGTAGCTCAAATAATTTCGGTTTTATTGAAGTTGTTTCTATAATTTGGACAACTTCAGTGCACAGACACACTGTGAAGTGTTCCACTCTGTGAACAAGATGGTCCAAGGCCCCGAGGTGGAGAAATAACTCTCCAAAGCAGAGCGGCCGCCAGAAAAAAGCCTCCAAACGCTGCGCTAAGCACCCTTCATAATACAGCTGTACGCCGCGTTCGTACAGTCAGAGGGCTTCTTTTCACGAGCCGTACAAACCCCAGATCAAAACGATAGTGTCGCGCAGTCCTGCAGCCTTTTGTTTGCACACTGAATACTTCTTAATTAAAGAAGATGTTTCGCAAATTGAAAAAGAACTACCACACAAGAGGCTGCACTCCAGTGTGTTAACACGCTGATTTGTTTCTACTTAACTGGCTGTCGTATCAAACAAGAGCGGGAGTTTTCCCCGAGTCTCTGCACCCTTTGCCGCTGTGTGCGCGTGTTGACATGGAAATCTCTGTCTGACTTTTCACCGCCTGCAAATTTTGTGACAGCAGCCACGACTTCTTCTCTCCTGCGTTCTGCCCCCATCATGTAAACCCCCCCCCCACCACACCCAACTGCAATATCTCCCCTGCTCACAATATTGACTTTAATATCTCATTTGAAAAATTCATGCAACCCTTTGATGTTAAATCCATACTCAATTTTGCAGAATGTTATAGGAATATGCAGAATGGGGATAGGAGGTATTATTATGTTTTCTCTGGGAGAGAAATTACATTTTATGGTTGTAACACCATCCTCCCCTGTGTTTTTTTTTTTTTTTTTCATCTGTGGGGGGGTTGAAGACAGGGCCATTAAGGTAAAATGAAAAGAGCTATTGATTGGGCTCTTATGCCTTTTCTATTTGCCTCATTTCCTAAATGTATGATAATAAGGGCTCAGCCACTGAAACTAACAATACTCTTTAATGAATCGAACTCTAAAGAATTAGACCAAGTTTGCATAATGATTCACAGATGTTTCCATCAATGGATGATATGCCTTTGGTTTGTTGTTCTGTGGATTCATGAGCACTCATCTCCTTATAGCATTATAATGCAATCAAGACATTACTTGATGATTCCTG
>NC_137661.1:2160000-2172500 GCF_963422515.1 Blennius ocellaris | reverse complement strand
AGGGACAATGTTCAGGATGGACCTCCAGGACATGATGGAGGACTGAGAGACAATATTCAACATGGACCTCCAGGACATGATGGAGGACTGAGAGACAACGTTCAGGATGGACCTCCAGGACATGATGGAGGACTGAGAGACAATATTCAACATGGACCTCCAGGACATGATGGAGGACTGAGAGACAATATTCAACATGGACCTCCAGGACATGATGGAGGACTGAGAGACAATGTTCAGCGTGGACCTCCAGGACATGATGGAGGACTGAGAGACAATGTTCAGGGTGGACCTCCAGGACATGATGGAGGACTGAGAGACAATATTCAGCATGGACCTCCAGGATATGACGGAGGACTGAGAGACATTGTTCAGCATGGACCTCCAGGACATGATGGAGGACTGAGAGACAATGTTCAGCATGGACCTCCAGGACATGATGGAGGACTGAGAGACAATGTTCAGCATGGACCTCCAGGACATGATGGAGGACTGAGAGACAATATTCAGCATGGACCTCCAGGACATGATGGAGGACTGAGAGACAATGTTCAACATGGACCTCCAGGACATGATGGAGGACTGAGAGACAATATTCAACATGGACCTCCAGGACATGATGGAGGACTGAGAGACAATATTCAACATGGACCTCCAGGACATGATGGAGGACTGAGAGACAATGTTCAGCATGGACCTCCAGGACATGATGGAGGACTGAGAGACAATATTCAACATGGACCTCCAGGACATGATGGAGGACTGAGAGACAATGTTCAGGATGGACCTCCAGGACATGATGGAGGACTGAGAGACAATGTTCAGGATGGACCTCCAGGACATGATGGAGGACTGAGAGACAATGTTCAGCATGGACCTGCAGGAGATGATTGAGGACTGAGAGACAATGTTCAGCATGGACGTCTGTTTGGACCTGATCTCCTCTCAGACTAAACCTGAAGAGTCCACCTCCACCCCTCCATGTCACTGTCCTTTCTGATGATTTGTTGAGCCTGTTGGTGTCGGCCACCGTCAGCCTGCCGTCCCACAATGCAACAGCTTATAATGATAGCACTCGCCATAGGACACCTTCAGCTTTCAGCAGTTTGCATTAACACAAATGATTCTTTCAATAATGTTTGAGATATAAATGACATACAGCTCATCATACCTGGATTCCAGAAGCAGTCCACAGACATGAGCGTAATAACTTATATACATACACATAGAGCACATACACACACACACACACACGTGTATTTGTGCAGCACACACTTTTTTTACTCAGTTTGCGGCTTCTGCTTCAGACACTGGGTCGTACATCTCCGCAGTTCAGCATTCTAGCAGAATTGGGATAAACTCACATCCATCCAAGGATTACCCCCCCCCCCCCCCCAAAAAAAAAGAAAGAAAATTAGAAGGAAATGTAAAAAAAAGAAGATGAGCTCCCACTTCTTTCGTCTCCGCAGTGAAAAACACATTTCATGTGTGATTTTCACCCAAATAAGCCGAGGGTTCAGATGAGTAGCTTCTTGACAGTTATGAATGAGGGCCATGCTGCATTAGGGGCACTGACAGAAGGGTGGAGGGGGATGTTGTAGGAGTGAATCATTATCACGCAGTCACCTGACCTGCTGTTCCTCCCCGGATTCCCCAGACAGGAGCTTAAAAAACAGATTTTTCAGAAACTCCACTCTATTATCCATGAACAGTCTCCAATCTGAAATAACGCTGCTGATGTTAAAATGAATGAAAGCAAATACCTGAAGCTGAAACCAAGTGAAGAAGAAGATGGAGAAGAAGAAGAAGAAGAAGAAGAAGAAGAAGAAGAAGAAGAAGAAGACGAAGAAGAAGAAGAAGAAGAAGAAGAAGAAGAGTTGAGTTGAAAAAAACCTTTATTTAACAACCACAAAAATCAATGAAGTCTATGTTCATCATCCTCGCAGAGGAGACCAAAGGTTTGAAAAACAATCACACAGCGTGGAACCACAAACAGGTCACACACTGTGTTGGGCTATAAAATCAAACACAAAATCACATGGAAGATTTAAAAAGTCACGATCAGACAGTCCTCCTCACCAAGGGAGCACAGGACCTGCCTGATTCCCCACACAGAAATAAAACCAGGCAAGTTTTTCGTGAGTTTATAAAAGCTGTGTTCCACCCTCAGGCGAGCAGTGACCAGACCCTTAAAGACATGCAGTGGATCAGTAAAACCAACACCTGAGACTTGGTTCTTCCTGCTTCGCCAGATGGAAAGTTTCGCACATGCAAAGATAAAATTCAATAAAACCACCGTTGCCTTTTTCTGCTTCACGTACCTCGGACCAAACACAAAAAGGGGGACAGAGAAAACCTCTCCCAGAGCCTCCACCAGCCTTCGTAGAAGGGTGTATAGATTTGACAACCTGGGACAGGACACCACCAGATGTTCCACAGTTTCAGACTGTGAACAAAAAGAACAGTTCTCCCCAGTGCTTGGATCCAGGCGGGCCAGGTATCTGTTCGTAGCCAACGCTCCATGTATCACCCTCCACTGGAGGTCACCCATCCGCTTTTCCACGGGGGGTTTGTACAGGACCCGCCAGCTCCCCCTAGGGGAAGAACCCCCACCAAACAACCCAGTCCACCTCGACTCCTTCACTCCAGCCAGCGACTGCAGATGCAGGACCTTCACACAGCTGCCGTACAGCTCCTTCCCCGGGCAGGACTGGAAGAGGCCCAGTCTGGGAGTTGTAGTGGTCAGCAGGTTGCCCTCCTCTTCCTCCCATTCCCCCACAGCAGGACGAACCCTCAGGGAGGGGAAAACGTAGTTCTCTCCGCTACTCCACTGTCCAACACGGTTCTTGTCTTGTGCGAAGGAACGAAGAGGAGCAGGAAAAGACCGCCACACCTCTTCCACCAGGCACTGGACCACTCTGCTGGACCGAACCCCCAGCATCACCGTCAGCTGCTGCGTGGATGTCCGAGCCAGATGCCCCACTTTTACGATCCCCGCCTTGATGAGCTGACCTCTCAAGGTGGCTGAAGAGAAGGCCGTGGTGGGGATCAGACAGTTGTGGAGCAGAGGCTCCTCAAAGACCCACGGCCCCGGCTTGGTGTCTGAACGGGAGATTGTCAGAGTCTTCCATGCCTCCATCATGGATTTGTAGAAAGGAGTCAGTCCGGAAAGATCGCACTCAGCTGGGTTAGACAGAAAGAGCTGTTTGTCCAGACCGAGTCCCCCAGCCTTCCTCAGTACCAGCCGTGCCAGTGGTGTCCAGACCGCCGAGCCATAGAGGAGCCTCTGTAGAGCCTGTAGCCTGAAGGCCACAGTTCTGGAGACGGTGTCGATGAGGCCCTGCCCCCCCTCTGCCACAGGGAGATACAGGACCGACGCTCGCAGCCAGTGTCGGCCAGTCCAAAAAAAGTCTACCAGAAGTTGCTGCAGTCTTTCCAGGAGGCCCGGCGGAGGGACCAGAACTTGTACTTTGTGCCACAGAGACGAGGCGACCAGATTGTTGGCGATGAGAGTTCTTCCCCGGTAGGACAACTGTGGCAGCACCCATTTCCATTTAGACAACCTGGCCTGCACCAGATCCAGCACTCCCTCCCAGTTTTTCCCCTCCCTGTCCTCGTTCCCCAGCCACAGACCCAAGGCCTTTATGCCTGAGGTCCCCCACTTAAGATTACCAGGGAGGTCAGGAGTGTCCTGAGGACTCCAGCGTCCCACCAAACACGCCTCACTCTTCCCCCAGTTCACTCTGGCCGAAGAGGCTTTCTCATACAGGGCTAAGCTGTCCTGCAAAGCAAGTACATCCTCACGACCTGCTACAAACACGTTTATGTCGTCTGCGTAAGCCGACACAACCACCTTGGACTCGGCAGCAGACATCGGCAGACACAGACCCCTCAGCCGATTTTTCAGTCTGCACAGCAGTGGCTCAACAGCCATGCTGTACAGCTGGCCTGAGATGGGGCAGCCCTGTCGGATGCCTCTATGGACAGGTACAGGACAGCTTAGCCCTCCCCCCACCTTAATGACGCATGACGCCTGGCTGTATAACAGCTTGATCCATGACAGAAATGTGTCTCCCACCCCAAACGCCCGCAATGTTGAAAACAAAAAAGAGTGATCGACCCGATCAAATGCTTTCTCCTGATCAATTGAAATAATAGCAGTGTTCAAGTGGTACAATTTACAACAGTCAAAAATGTCCCTCAATAAAAACAAATTGTCATGGATTGACCTGTCGGGGACACAGTATAATTGTTCACTGCCAATTAATAAATCAATAAAATCCTTTAATTTATTTGACAGAACTTTTGATAAAATTTTATAATCCGTGCACAGCAGAGCGACAGGCCTCCAGTTCTTCAGTAGGGTCACATCCCCCTTCTTAGGCAGCAGGGAGATCACCGCACGGCGGCAGGAAGCAGGAAGGGTCCCGTTATTAAAAGAGTCTCTGTAGACGTCCAGCAGGTCCCCTCCCAGCAGGCTCCAGAAATGTTTATAAAACTCTGGGGGGAGTCCATCGAGGCCCGGAGACTTCCCAGAGGCCATCTGGCACACTGCAGTGCTCAGTTCCTCCAAAGAGAGGCCTGAGCTCAGCACCTGACGGTCCTCTGGACTCAGCTGAGGCAGATCCTGCAGCAGCTCAGCAGCAGCATCCCCGTCACAGTTCTCCGCCCCAAACAGATCCGAGTAAAAGTTCACAGCATGCCTCCTCATCTCTGCCGGGTCCGACGTCAGCCGCCCATCAGGCAGTCGGAGACACACCATCTGCCTCCCCTGAGCCTCCGATCTCTCCAGAGCGAAGAAGAAGGATGTCGGAGCATCCATGTCCCTCAGGGTGCTGAGCCTGGCCCGGACCAAGGCTCCTTTAGCTCTCTCCTGAAGGAGAGTCTTCAGTTGGTGCTGCTTAGAGAGCAGCAAGCCAGTGTCAGGATCAGAACCGTTCTGCAGTCCACTAATTTCGGTCTCCAGCTCTTCAACCGCCCTCCGAATCCTGACTGTGGAGAAGGAGGTGTATTGCTGGCAGAAACTCCTAATCTGGCCCTTCCCCACCTCCCACCACTGGCTGAGAGAAGAAAAACCCTCTTTTTGTCCTGCCCAGTACTTCCAAAAGTAGCTAAAATTTTCACAAAAATTTAAATCATTTAAAAGTTTAACATTAAAATGCCAAAAAGAGCCTGTTGTCCTTCTAGCAGATAAAAGAAGCTCTGCTAAAACTAGGTGGTGGTCTGTAAACCCAACAGGGACAATGCGGCAGTTCACAACACGAGTGATAAAAGAGGCAGACATATAAAACCTATCTAGTCTGGCTGCACTGATTCGATTATCTACCACCTTGACCCAAGTGAATTGTACATCAGAGGGGTGTTTATCCCTCCACACATCCACCAGGTCAGCCTCCATCACTAGCTGAGAGAGGAACTGGGAGGACTGGGGGTGGGGTTCTGCTCCTGTCCTGTCCACACCATCGACTGGACAACAGTTCCAGTCTCCTCCCATCACCACAGTCTCACCTGGACCGATGGTTGTCACCACTGCCTTCATTTTTTTAAAAAGCGACAACCGCTCTGCACCACCATTCGGTGCATACATATTAATAAAACAAAAACTGAAATCATCAATTGTCGCTGTGACCATTAAAAGTCTGCCTTTTTCTATTTCTAGCCGTGATAAAATCTTTACGTTAAGATGAGGAGAGAAACAGATGGCGACTCCAGCACTAAGACTGGACCGTGACTCAGAACCTGCTGGCCCGGCCACCAGAACCCCCAGTCTGGTTCTATCAGGGCGTCACTGTGAGTCTCCTGCAAAAAGACCACGTCTATCCTTTTCTGTTTGATCGTCTCCATCAATAAGCCCCTCTTCTGTGCATTTCTACCCCCGTTTATATTGAGTGAGGCGACTGTCAAGGCCATCAGAGGAGGAGAAGAAAACACAGAACAGACAAAGAGAACCAGCAGATAAGAAAACACCCCGTGAAGTATGATCATAACACAAATTATTTGGAAAACTTCATCTTCTTTGCCCTTTTGCGGCTCTTTAAAGAATTTTTAACCGCAGTGACATGCTTCCTCAGACGATAGCGCTTCTTCTCATCCAGCAGCTCAGTGCTGACTGACTTTTGAAGAGCGCTCACCGTCCGGACAAACTTTTCGGCACTGGGAAAGTAACTCCCCACGTCAACCTGCCGACCAAAGGAGTCCTTGAGAAACACATTGATCTCCTCCAAAGAGTAGATGTCCGAGCTCTGAGAGACACTGCCTGCAAGTGATGAGACACTGCCTGCAAGTGATGCAGTGTCGGAGTCAACCTCATCTTCAGAGTCCAGTCCAGTAGCCCCTGGAACCTCCGGAGCCTCCGGACCAGCCTGCTGCTCTGCTGACCGACCACTCAGGGTCTGCAGTTCCTCCTCCATCTCAATACACTGCTCCCCATCCGTCCCCACCTGTCCACCAGCCACCTGCCCACCAGTCGCCTGTCCACCAGTCGCCTGCCCACCAGTCACCTGCCCACCAGTCACCTGACCACCAGTCACCTGTCCACCAGTCACCTGCCCACCAGTCACCTGTCCACCAGTCACCTGTCCACCAGTCACCTGTCCACCAGTCGCAGCTTTTTTTGCCTTTTCTTTCGGCTCGTTCTCGTCCACACTTGAAATGTCCCCCTCCACTCCCTCTGCCCTTGTCTCCTTCTGCACCGTCTCAGCTCCAGTCACACTGGAGTCAGTGGCTGCAGCATCCCGGGAACCCCACGCACCTGTGGGGGCGGGGCCGGCCGGCCGCCCCTCCGCCCCGGAGACCCCCGGAGCCGCGGTGGCGGCCGGAGCGGCCCCCCCGGGCCGATCCGCCGCCACCGCGGAAACACCCGGTGCCGCCGCCGCCGCCCCGGAACCACCCGGAGACGGGGAGCGGGCCGCCGCCCCGGCGCCGCCGGGAACGCCGCCCGCGCCAGCCGCCGGCGCGGCTGCAGCGCTCGGCTCTCCGCCGTCAGTCCGGTGCCCCGCAGCGTTTTGCCGCCGCGGACACGCGATCATTTTATGCCCCAGCTCTCCACACTCGAAGCATTTAAAGCTCCCCGAGGTCGCATACACCATATAAACTCCTTCCTCATGCTTCACCCGGAAAGACACGTCCAGTGTCTGAGTCTCAGACTCCAGAAACATGAACGCTTGTCTCCGCAGAGACTGGACATGTCTCAGTTTCGGGTCTTTGCAGCCCAGACCCACAGGACGGAAACCACTCGCGAACTTACCAAATCTCCGCAGTTCCCGCTCCAGAGCCTCGTTGGAGATGAACGGCGGGACTCCGGACACGGTGATCCGTGTGGACGGTACGGCCAGCGGGGACACTTGGATGAACTCGTCATTCATCACAAGTCCGCTCTCGATGAGATCGGCCACAAACTTTGCATCTTTCAGAAAGACAACCACGGCTTTATTCATACGAGAAGCGTAGGTGATGTTCTCGTACCCTACCTTCTCCCCAACCACCTGCAGCACCTGCTCCACCGTGGAGCCGGGCTGCGACACCAAACGCACTCCATGTCTCAGAGACACGGGAGACGCCCCGGAGGACGCCATCCGGTCCACGGGACACGGAAAAACTCACAAAAAACAACAATAAACTACGTTTAAACAACACTAACAAACCATAAAAAATGATCATACACAACACACAGTTGGAAAAAAGAAGAAAAACACACAACAAACACGTTTTTTTCACTTAATTAATTCGCCCTCTTCGCTCCCTCCCAAACACACGTCCACACGTGAAGAAGAAGAAGAAGAAGACGAAGAAGACGAAGAAGAAGAAGACGAAGAAGACGAAGAAGAAGAAGAAGAAGAAGAAGAAGAAGAAGAAGAAGAAGAAGACGAAGAAGACGAAGAAGACGAAGAAGGGGTCATCACGGATAAAAAAGCTGCTGATAAGAAGAGAAGGAAACAATGGAGATCGATAGAACCAGCAGATGGCGGTAATGCAACTTTATGGATACAAACTGCCGTTAAACCCAAAAGAAGAAGAAGTGTGACATTTATTATAAAAGTATTCACGATGAAGGTAATCACAGAATCAGAAAAGATAAACTACAATGCTTGTGTAGGATTTTTTTGTGTAAAAAATGACAAAGGGTGACACATCAGATTTACACTGCTTATATGAAGCCATAGAGACATACAGTATATCCCTTCTAAAGACACATTTTCAAGCAGTCAATCATGAAATATCTGTGCATTTGGACTATTTTTTGTTTTACCTGCAGATTCCATTTACAATAAGCAGGTTATTGGTAGAACGGTGTGAACTCTATTAAAGCTGTAAGAAAAAGTTGAACCTCAAAATAAACTTAGGAAACCGTCTGTGGCTGAAATATTCCATTGAGTGGAATATTCAAAAAAACTTTAAAAGAAAAACATTTATTTGTAATGTACTTGTTATTGAGGCGAGCCACGACCTGACCCACTTTCTAAGAACAATCTAAATTAACATGAGGGCAAATTGCATTAAACATGTTTCTATACTTACCACAAAATATTTATATTTTTGACAGAAAAATATGCTTTGAAGAAGAAATTAAATGTGACTTAATTAGCAATGTTATGTTACTATTTATGATCTTTTCTTATGATGAACATAAGCCACACAATATTAATATCAAAACAAAATGAAAGCTTCATATAAATCCAAATAACACAACAGACTTTATCTTCACTTCTCTTCTTCAACCTTCTTGCTGTTGCACAGTGACAATAAGCACGAGTCCCATTAGAGGGATTTATGTTGTTGTTGTTGCAGTAACTACAGTTACAGTTACAGTAAGTAAGTATGGAGGTTAAAGCACATTGCCACGGGTATTGAGCAATGCCTTCTTCAAGCTTGGGTCTCGTCATGGCCTATACCTCATTGCAAATGATGAACTTGATGGGTAAAAGCAAACATTAAAAAGAAGTGATTCAGATTTTTGTGTACCAGCAAGGCAATTTGCACCTTTTATTTGGAAAGTGACCATATTTCATAACCGTTCTTCCTGACAGTGACAGATCAAAAAGTCATGGTGGACTTATATAAATGCTGATTTTTGTGAGATTTCAGAAAATGTTGAAAATGTACAGAGCTTTACTCTACTCTCCTACTCTGAAATTACTTCAAATGTAGCTTAGTTAGTAGTCAGAGTACCTCACTGTGGCTTTCAGCATCTACTTTGAAACCATGCTTGGTCCTTCGTAAGACTGTGTGGTGGTAGGACAGTTGTACTCAAAGATGTAAAGGACCTAAGTGGATGACATTTCCCTGTAATCTGGTCAGAAACGTAATATATTTAATAAAGTAAAAGAAACCTATACCCACCTGCCTTTATATTTACTGACTTTAAGCATTTTCAAACAGCTTTTAATAACATTAACAATTAAGCCTCTCTGCAAGTGTCCTATAAAGGGTTACAATCCTTTAGATAAGGTACGATTGATTGTTAGAGAGGCAGGAAGGTTTAGTTAAAAACAAGGTGCTCAGTTTGTGTAAGGTGACAGTGAATTAAAGCCCCTCGTGTCTGTCGGATGGAGACATACAGCACTGTACAAAAGGTCCTATTTGGTGGAGATGGAAAAAGCAGTAAAGTTGGACTGAGGTGTAAAATGTGGGGCTGATTCATTAACTGCAAGTAATTGCTGATTCGAGGCCGCTTTAGAAACAAAAAAAAAGCCCAGACTGACTGAAACAAAAATCAATGTAGTAAAGCACAATAGCTCCTTTCTGTTCCGTCACAACACTGAAAGACGGCGAACAGAATCAGGTACTGCCTGTTCTAGTGTGTGTGTGTGTGTGTGTGTGTGTGTGTGTGTGTGTGTGTGTGTGTGTGTGTGTGTGTGTGTGTGTGTGTGTGTGTGTGTGTGTGGCACTCCGAGAACTCTTTGGAGATTAAATTTTGTTAATTGCCATCATCCATCAAGCATAACATTCATAAATGGAATAGCCATTGGACATTTAAGATAATGCTCAACTATTATGATGGATCACGGTTTCCAGAGCTCGTGTTCAATCTGGTTAATGTCTGAGATAATAATTTTGTTTTAATCAGCCCCTATTTTGTGTATTTGAAATCACCACCGGCTTCCGAGGCACTCAGGGGTCCTCGTGCTCTGTAACACAACAATTGAAAGCACGCATGACGCAGCCACAGGAACACAGAGTGTGGACATAATAATCACCAGCAATTTAAAAGAAGGCATTTCTATCCATCAACTATGTCAAATGGGATAAAAGAAAGATGCTCCACCACAGTCCAGGGCGACATTTGGTCTCTGTTGAAACAGACCAATTAAGTAATAGCAAAATAATCTACAAAAAAACCCTAAAACTACACATTTCCCCCTTTGTTTAAGTGCAAAGATGAACGAGTACATTTCTATGATGTTTGCATTTATTGGACCCTTTCTTTTCTCATGTGACACTTCTTTGATCAAAAATAAAATTGCCTTCAAAGAACTGAAAGGCCTTTTGAAGACGACTTCCAGAGTTTAAATGTTTTCAGTTAAATAAAATAATTCTGAATCGTGCAGTACTGCACACGAATACTACAGTAGCAGTAATTAGTGAGCTCACGCAGCAGATCCACATCAATAACAATGGAAGATTCCAAACCGCAGCTTATGCTGCTCACTCTTTTGAATTTAACAGTAAACAATGACTATATGGCGAAGACCCTTCGCCATCTGATCGTGACACATTGACCAAAACAGAACAATTGCTTTCATGAGAAACAGTGTTTTGTTTATTTTTGGTGATATAATTAACATAAAATTCTCTCGAGATGTTTTTGTTGAGGTCCACAAACTGAGTGCTGCCTTTGGCCTTTTATGTCTGGTCTGAAACAGTGTGATCCACAGTAGACAGATCAATCACTTTATTAATAAAGTCATTTTGATTGGGAAAATGTATATATGGTTTCATTTGCAACCGTTGGACTTTTAATCATCCTTTAGCTGGCCAGGTTTAACCACTTTGACAGCACATTTTTAGACCGCTCGTCATGTTTGGCACAAAAGTAAAGGTGAAGAAATCAAAAGAAGGTAAATAAATCAAGTGACATAAAAAAAATAAATAAATAAATAAAAAAAGTGCTAAGCATGGCCTCACTGTAGGGGGCAGTGCTGAGTACACAGGGTTATGCCTGTTCTGCTGCTTCTTTTTATTTCACAAGATCAGATTTATTCTTTCATTTGTTCTGAGCCTCTACAATGTCATAGTTTCACCCCATTAAAATATTGAAATGAGAATATATTAAAACTAATAATAACCCCAAAATACAGTCGGTAGTTTTTAGTACTTTTTTTTTCATAATTAAAATTTGAATTGTGTTGGACGACCAGAGTCATTTTACTGAGCTGACATGAAATTTACTATGGTTCTTCATCCATATTGGTATCTGACTTAGGTGTGTGTGTGTGTGTGTGTGTGTGTGTGTGTGTGTGTGTGTGTGTGTGTGTGTGTGTGTGTGTGTGTGTGTGTGTGTGTGTGTGTGTGTGTGTGTGTGTGTGTGTGTGTGTGTTTCTGATGTGTGATGTGAAACACAACCAGTAATCAAGGTGCTAATTGAATGACACATTTCCGCTCTTCTTGGGAGCATATATTTGTAAATGTGACTGAAGTGGTCAGATCAACTTTCATTCTTTAGCCTTTATTTAATCACAAGAGCCACATTGAAATGAACGATCTCTTTTAGAAGTGAGTCCCAGCAGCAGTTCATGAACATCACTGCACTGGTGAACGCAATGGATAACTCAATGGTGAATTTCTTCTTCATCCATCCAAAGTCAAACTGATTTAAAAAAAAGTGTGTTATCGATGGATGGATAAGTTTGGTGGATGAATGGATGGATAGATGGATGGATGGATTGATATGTTTGGTGGATGGATGATGGATGGATGGATGGATGGATTGATATGTTTGGTGGATGGATGATGGATGGATGGATTGATATGTTTGGTGGATGATGGATATGCTTAGTGGATAGGTGGATGGAGGGAGGGATGGATAGGTGTGGTGATGGATGGATGGATGGATGAAAAGATGGATGGATGGATAGGTTTGGTGGATGGATGAATAGATGGATGGATGGATGGATGGATGGATGGATGGGTTTGGTGGATGATGGATATGTTTAGTGGATGGGTGGATGGAGGGATGGATGGATAGGTGTGGTGATGGATGGATGGATGAAAAGATGGATGGATGTATCCATCCATTTGGTTTGGTGGATGGATGAATAGATGGATGGATGGATTGATATGTTTAGTGGATGGATGGATGGATTGCTATGTTTTGTGGATGGATGAATAGATGGATGGATGGATTGATATGTTTAGTGGATGGATGGATGGATGGATAGGTTTGGGGGGTGGATGATGGATGGATTGATATGTTTAGTGGATGGATGAATAGATGGATGGATGGATTGATATGTTTAGTGGATGGATGGATGGATAGGTTTGGGGGGTGGATGATGGATGGA